>NC_044930.1:26285066-26539191 GCF_003576645.1 Ipomoea triloba | reverse complement strand
TATTATATTTTTTTATATATATATATATATATATATATATATATATATATATATATATATATATATATATATATATATATATATATATATATAAAGTGTAAGTAGTAGTAGTAGTAGTAGTAATAATAATAATAATAATAATAATAATAATAATAATAATAATACATTTGTATTAATCTAAGTTATGAGTTGATTTTCAATAATAATAATAATAATAATAATAATAATAATACATTTGGAGTGTTTGGTAAATAATTGTTTGTTGATTGGGTTAGTGCATGGGTTTGACTAGTAGTTGATAGCATTAGCTAGTGGTAGAAAAATATTTTGTAAATTAGTTGATAGCTAATTACATGCAAAATAACCTTCTCAAAAAATTGATCGAAAATAACTGCTTTGGAGAGCTTTTTTTTTTTAATTTAATTTTAGCAATAAGCTGTTACAAAAAGCTAATCAATCAAACATTCATATTGATTGTTTAATCAAATCAAATCGCTAATAATAGTCAAATAAGCTAAAATTGACTGATAACCTAACTATGTTACCAAATAGAGCCAATATTTTTTGTTTTTTTTTTTTAATATTGTTTGTTTGTTTTTTTTTTGTTTTTTTTCTTTTTGGTTAGTGAGGCCACCCCATAGAATGTATATGTCCATATATAAGACTAGTCCTCATATTGATAATAAGGTTTTAAGTGTTTAACCAAATAATGGCCCTATTTGGTAAATAATTAGCTTATCAGTCAATTTTGGCTTATTTAATTAGTATTAGTTGTTTAGCTAATAAGCTTTTTGTAACCCCAAAATGCTAAAATTCAAAATGATACTCAAAGCAGCCTTTTCAATTAGCTTTTTGAGAAAAGAAATTATACCAAATAGCTATCAGCTAACAGCTAATTTATCAAACAACTTTCTACAATAAGCTAATGTTATCAAAAAAATCATACATTTTAACCCAAACAGCCAACCCAATCAACTAACAGCCATTTACCAAACAGGACCAATAACTAATGCCAATTTTTTCCATTCACGTTGTAGAATTTGTGTGTACAATAATGAATTTTCTTTCAAACTCTAGGGTCACATCGACCCATAATTCCTACTTTAAAAAAAATCAATAAACTAGGTATCTTGTCTTACTATGATTTTTCACCCATAATTCCTACTTTAAAAAAATCAATAAACTAGGTATCTTGTCTTACTATGATTTTTACATCAATAATTTTTTAGATTAAAATATTTTTGTTTAACTAAAGAGTATTTGTTGTGTTTAATTAACTTGAATTGACTAATTGTATAATGTTGTCTTTTAAATAAAAAAAGTTTACAATATATATATATTAATCCATGACTTTATTATAATGTAGTATCTGTTCATAACTACTTTCTCAACCTATTGAGGATCTAACCAATGACCTCTCATTTAAAAGAGTAACTTTGTGCCACTAGACCACAAGATTATTGAGGAAACCTTTTTTAAACAAAGGAATAAAAAATAATAAAGAAATTAACATAAAATCTCTGCATGACAACAAAGGAGCCATTCTCCAATTCAAATGCTGAGCATGTTACTTTTAAAAAAGCCAACTTGGTGGAGCTACTCCAGCATTATTTCTTCATCAACGCAGCGCAACCTCGTATACTTTTACGCATTGGAATTTACGTTTTTTGGGTACCTCTTTGGCGGCTGTAGTTATTTCGTATTAGATTTTTCAATGTATTGTGTCTTAATTATTTTGAAGGTTTTTATTTCTTCTCCTCTCAAAAGATTAAATTCTCCACTTTAGAGGTTCCCATACTCTGACTCGATAAAATATTTGGAAGAATGTAAATGAGGGTGTCTCAATGGCTCATCAGACAGGGTCCGAACCCTTTGCTTTCTTTTTTTTTTTTTCTTCTCCTCCCAAAAGATTGAATTCTCCACTTTAGGGGTTCCTTTAATCTGACCCGACAGAATATTTGGGAGGATGTAAATCAGGATGTCTTAATGGCTCAGCAGACAGGCCTGAGCCCTTTGCGTTTATTTATTTTTTTAAATATGTTTTTATATTTTAATCTTTAAGTTGGAAGTGTGGAGTAGTATAAATACTGCTGCTTTGCCCTTCATTTCTTCACCAGCTAGCTTGCCTCACATATAATTAATTAACAGGATCTCTGTACTCTGATCCAATCCTGCAATGGCAATGAACTTGGAAAACCATATTGTGCGCCCCGTCGCCAACTTCTCTCCTAGTTTATGGGGTGATCGCTTCCTTTCATTCTCCATCGACAATCAGGTACTAAATACTTCAAACATTAATGGATCATCGAATATACACACACACGCATATATATAAACATTAATGGATCATCGAATACACACACACACACACATATATATATAGCTTAATTATATTAGCTCGTAATTAACGTGCATGCATGCATATATATATATATACATATATATATATATATATATATATATATATATATATATACTTACTGCAGGTTGCTGAAGCATATGCAAAAGGGATTGAGATTTTGAAGGAACAGACAAGGGCTAAGCTGCACACAATTGCTTCTGGAAGCAGTGATGTGGCCCAGAAATTAAAATTCATCGACTTGCTGGAGCGTCTTGGAATAGCATATCACTTTGAGAAAGAGATTGATCATCAACTCCAACATATTTATACCCATCCCGTCCACTTGAATGATTTGGAAACTGTTGCTCTTCAGTTTCGGTTGATGAGACAACATGGTTACGACATTTCTTCTGGTAATTAATATAATTAACTAATTATATATTCTCTCATCTCAAATATGTCAGCCCTGCCAATGACTTTGTGGTCTAGTGGCACCCAGTTACATCCCATGTGGAAGGGGCGGGTTCGAGCCTCACGGAGCCCCTGCTGTCTCTTTGTGCTTCAGTAGGTTGAGAAAGTACTTATGAACAGATACTACATTGTAACAGAGTCAGAGTCAGTAGTACTAAAACAAATAGGTCAGCCCTAAAAACAGGAACAATATAACTTAATTGGGATTAATTGAGACTTATTATATATTTTTAGATTAGATTTTAGAAGTATAATGTATTCCGTGCATGCAGATATATTCAGCAACCACGTTGACAACAATGGTAAGTTCAGAGACACATCTGATGTGAAGGGTCTACTAAGCTTGTACGAAGCTTCGTACGTGCGCAAACGCAGTGACGAGGTTTTAGAAGGCGTGGTCGGTTTTGCTACGACTCGTCTCCGATCTGCAGCACCAAATCTGAAACCCAACCGCACTTTAAAGAAGCTGGTAATGCACGCCCTGGACCAGCCATTGCACACTGGCATGCCCAGACTCGAAACGCGATTTTTCATTTCGGTGTACCAAGAAGAGGAGGAATCGGAGAGGAACGATGAGTTGCTGCGCTTTGCGAAATTGGATTTTAATTTGCTGCAAATGTTGCACAAGCAAGAGCTCAGTGAAGTATCCAGGTTTGTTAGCTTAGTTTTATTCTATGCATATTATACTTTGGTGTGTGGTTCTTCACACATACTTTCATTGTTGAACTTAACCTACATGTATATATATAGGTGGTGGAAAGAATTGGACTTTGTGACAAAACTTCCTTATGCAAGAGACAGAATAGTTGAGTGCTATTTTTGGGCACTAGGAGTATACTTTGAGCCTCAACATTCTAAGGCTCGAGTCTTTCTTGCCAAAAGCATTTCGATTACTTCAGTTTTGGACGACACCTTTGATGCTTATGGTACTTTAAAAGAATTAGAAGTCTACACAGATGCCATACAAAGGTATATACATTTATACTAATTAATAATGTATGTAGTTAATCTATCTAGCTCTATCAATGTTGTTAATTATATATATATGTTCTTCATTTAAAGTTTATCTATCCCGTTTTATATATGGCTTTAATTAGGTGGGACATTAGGGAAATGAACCGACTGCCAGACTATATGAAAATTAGCTATAAAGCTCTGCTAGACCTCTTTGATGAGTTTGACAAGGATCTCTCAAAAGAAGGAAGAACATATGCTGTCGAACATGGAATGCAAAGAGTATGTATAGTATATTAATAATAATATAGTTATTGGAAGGCTAATAATGTATGTATGGTTTACTAATTTGATCTAATCTATCGTAATTACGTTTGTTTGCAATATAATTAATTAATTAGATGAAGGAACTTGTGGGAGGCTTCCTTATTGAAGCCAAGTGGTTCAATGAAGGAAACAAGCCTGTGTTTGCTGAATACCTTAGAAATGGAGTGGTTACTAGTACCAACTATCTTTTTGCCGTTATATCTTGTTGCGGTTTGAAGTCTGCTGATGAGCAAGTATTTGATTGGTTCTTGCAAAATCCTAAAATTCTCGAAGCAAGTGACACCTTATGCAGAATCATCGACGACATAGGCACCTATGATGTAAGGGCGGAAATATTATTTTATTTAATTTTTTCATATCACTTATTAACATCATATATATATATATATATATATATATATATATATATATATATATGGCTTATGATTTACCATATATATATGCCGTTTGAAAGATGAAACAATTAAATTAAATGCATGTTAGTGGTACTCATTCTATATATTTTGACAGACTGAAAAAGATAGAGGACAATTGTCAACCGGCATTGAATGCTACATGAATGAGTACGAACTATCACTAGAAAAGACAATAGAAAAATTTCAAGAACTTGCTGAACTTGCTCTCAAGGATTTGAATGAAGGACTCCTCAAACCAACCCCGGTTTCTGAAGAGATTCTCTTGCGCATTGTGAACTTTGCTCGCATGTTTTTTGTTACGTATCAATTTAATCAAGATGGATATACTCACCCTGAAAAAGTTTTGAAACCTCACATTATTGCCCTACTCGTAGATCCAATGACAACATAAGAATAGTTCTTGGCTCATCAGCTATCCAAGTTAGCAATTCAACATACATTGTCAACTGGATGGATCTATGACACCATTTGGACTTTGGAGGGAACCATTCCATCACTATCTCTTTGTTTTGTAATAATGGTGCAGTGCAACTGCCCAACAAACTCTTTCCTGTTGCTTCCTAAAATACAAAAGATCCTGTGGTACTATATATAGTTAAGGTATTAATATATAGTGTTGTGTATCTGAGCAACTCTTATTGAGTTGTGCTTGGGAAACTATTATGTTGTCCTTGGTCACATGTACGCTATCCTTTTCAACTTCTATTTAATTACTCGAGTTCATTGCTGTATATGTTGTTATATAAGTATTTTAGGAGACTAGCATGCATTGATGCATGTTTGTCCTCCAATTTATTTGTTTGGGAGATTGCTAGTTTAAGGAACTCATAATCAGAATTTGAACTCGAGTCCACCGAATGCCAACTGGTCCGCTGTCCTCATGTCCAAGGTATGGCAAAATTTCTAAATCTTGTTTGAAGGAACTAATATCGTCTCCGCATTAAACCCACAAAAGTTGAATGCCTTAGCATTTGGGTTTAAAGCATGATTGCCACTAGATTGGCCCCAATTAAGCCCCTTGAGAATTTTAGAACTAGAATATGCGGGCAAATTATGGTCCACGTAGTGTTGTGTAAAACATAAAAAGGTACATTTTTAATATTTTAAAAGTACTGAATGTAGGGTTGTTAATAAATCGAACATAAACGAACAGAGGTTGTTCGTGTTCGTTTGTTAAGGATTTTGGAGTGTTCGTTTGGTAAGCTTTTTGAAAATCTTGTTCGTGTTCATTTGTTAAGCGTTCATTAGTGTTTGTTAACTTTCGCGAACATATTCACGAACGTGTTCATTAACGTTAACAAACACGTTCAGTGTTTGTTAACGTTAGTGAACACGTTCACGAACATGTTCGTGTACATTCATGAAGAGGTTCATAACACTTAATTACCAAACACCTGCACATGTTCATGAATACAATTCGTTCATGAACAAGACATAATCTACGTTCACGAACAATAACCAAACAAACAACACAACTATATATGTTTGTGAACATGTTCGCGAATATTATTAAACAAACACTTAATGAGCTTGTTCGTGAACATCACTAAACGAACATAAATGAGCTTGTTCGCGAACATTACTAAACGAACACAAATGAGCTTGTTCACGATCTCTTAGCAAACGAGCTTACCATTGTTCAGACTTTGTTCGTTTATTAACCGACTTCTAAATTTTGTTTGTTAATGTTCGTTTACCTTAATAAACGAACATAAATGGACGCTTACCGAACACGAACACGAGTAGTTTGTCGAGAGCTCTATTCACTAACACCCCTAACTGAATGTACATTATACAAAATCAGAAAAAGAGTCAAATTGGCTACCTAAGTCAACCGGATAGTGCAATTACGTCCTCTAAGTAGAAAAAACTTCATTCAAATCCAAAAACTTCATTCAAATCCACTAAACCGATAAAATTGTTCAATGAAGTCCAAATTGACTTGTTTAGCAGGTTAATTCGTCGTAAGTTTGACAGTGTCTTTTTTTAGGAGACTACACAATAATCTTTGAGGAAATTGGTTACCAATCTTTGTGAATAGGAGTTAACATATGCAACAAGAGTTTCATCTAAAGGCAATAGAGATCTTGCAGCACGAAGAAGTCGTGTTCTTAATTCCCAAGTCGCTATGCAAAGAGCAATGACAAGTGATAAGTGCAAAAGATGCCGTCTTTATAAGGTCATTATTGGATCGTCTAGTGCACAATTCGTTGCTTTTGTGATTGATTTGTCCCCTTATTGCGTTAGAATGATTGACATTGCTATTAGACCCCGTTCCACGCTTGGCTAATTGTTTTGTAGGTAAAAGATGTGCAAAAAGGGCAGGAAATGACAACATTTCAGATAAGTGAAGAACAAACCAAAGTTGGAGCAAAAAATAGGCCAGGACTGCAGTGGACGCTCGGTGGACGCGCGTCCACCCATGCGTCCAGGCCTGCGTCCGAAATTATGCTTGCAGAAGTTTGGCAGCAGAACAGCAGTCTGCTATGGACGCGCAGTGGACGCGCGCGTCCAGCACGCGTCCACCAAACAGCTCTCTGAAGTTGAAGTCTGTGCAGCAGAAACGCCGTGGACGCGCAGTGGACGCTCAGTGGACGCGCGTCCAGCGTGCGTCCAAGCGTGCGTCCATCGCGGAAATTTAAGTTGTTAGGCGAGATTTAAAAAGGGAATTGAGCCATTTTGCAGGGGATCGATCACACTTCAGTTTTAGATCATTTTAGACTTTCTCTCTCTAGGATTAGCCTAGAGAGAACTCTCCCAAATCACTCCACATTGCAATTCTTAGTTTAGATTAGAATTAGAGAAGAATTCCATTGTTGCAAGATTGTGATCTACATTCAAGTTCAAGATTAAAGTTCAATTTCAAGTTCAAGTTCAAATTCAAAGTTCAATTCCTAGCTAAGTCTTCCTTTTAATTTCCTGTCATTACTTTTATCTTTTGCTATTTCAATTCCAAGTATGATTAGATAGATCTTTGTGGATTTGGATTGAGCAATGTTGTATGGATATTCTTGAGCTTTGAATTGATCAATTAGGTTTTGCAATTGCTTGATTATGAGTTTGATTGTGTGAGTGGTGATCCACTTTGACTCTTGTGTAGGGGTGATCAACCTATATGAGAGGCGTTTGGAGAAGGAGTCTCATCTACGAGAGTAGAGTTACTCCTTAGCCTAGCCTAGCACATTTCCCTCTCACCTTTGAGAAAAGGGAGAGGAAGGCAAGAGGCACATAACGTGTTTGTCAAAATGCCCCTTCTAGCCTAATGATCACAAGGATGACATTACGGTCTAAGAAGTGAGTCCATTGACCACGAGAGTGGCGGTGATGTTGGTGACCTTGTCTCATTTTCGTAATCTAAGTGTTGCTAGCCTAATGTCTTAGGAAATCAAGGATACCTATATGAGTTGCAAGGTTCAAATCCTCCTTTCCCATTGATTGTTTCCTTTGTTTGTTCCTTATTTTCATGATGTCTCATGCACCTTTTTTACTATGCTTGGGTTACCTTTTAAACACTAAACACTCTTGTGCTTAATTCCCTTACCGCTTGAATTCCCTCCTTGCCATCAATAGAGAACGATACTCGGGAACTTCTTCCCATTTTACCACCTATTTCTTTCCATCCACCGCGAAAACTACACTCATTAACAAGTGTCTAGCTTTCATACTTGCTTGTATAAGCTTTTATGTCTTATGTAATTAAAAATGCATAGCGAATTGAGCTTCATTCTAGGCTAGCTAAGGTCTCATGGATTCAATACCCACGTTAAAATCTTGGAGTCTCAATTTTGTTTATGCATTTTAACCTATATGTTTTTTTGCACTTGATGATTAATTATAACATGTAATCAAATATTTGGGCCTACTTAATTATCGTAATTGAGATAAAGCAAACATAGGGATATGGATAATGATACTGAGAATCATCATAGTCCATATGGGAATTTAACTTGATTATTTATAAAACAATATTTCATGACACAAACAAACTGCACATACTTACCATAATACTCGCTGAAGCTCACATAATTGATCTAAGACTAAAATTTATTAATCTATAAATACCAAAGCCTAAGGTTTTTTCAAATTTCAAAGAAAATTATATGCTGGTTTAGGCTTAGCTTGGCTAGAATATTGACAAATATGCTTTTTCAAAAGCTTCAGAGCATGTTCAGCATTTGATGAATAGTTGAATAGCTACTTTGTTGTCATGCAGAGATTTTATGTCAATTTCTTTATTTGTTTCTATTCCAACGTTTTAAAAGAACAAATCGGTAGATAAAAACTTTATCCTAAACAAATTTAAACGAATTGAAACTGCACCATACACATTAGTCAGGTTAAACACAAAAAAATACTCTTTAATCAAGCAAAACCCTTATAATAAGTAGAGCCCTCAAAATGGACTTAATAAACTTGGTTACATAAAAATCAAGAGATAGTCTAAAATCAATGACTAAATTAAAAGTGTATCTTTTCTCTCCAATGGTGTTGGGTGGGTCAAAAAGCTATTGTTTCTTGCCTTCCTATCAAATCTAAAACTATAGTTTGAAGATTTTACAGAAATTTTAGTCGGAAGCAGAGATCAAACTGAAGGCTCTCGAATGGATGTTGGCAAGTTTAGTTCTGATTCAAACTCATCCAGAGGAGCAAAGAAGGATTCAACCATGTCCTTTGTAACGTCCTCCAATCGTGGTGGATCCCACTGAAAATTTATTCCAAGATATCGATTAGGCATTCGCTAAGTATTTATTTCTAATTCAAGAAAATGAACAACGAGAGATCAATGCTGAAAATATTATGTAAAAAACATGACTAATTGTGGCCGAGTAACCAATTGGCATTGCCATTTTTATGGACTGAGAAAGCGTGGATCATTCGATACCTTTGGACTGAAATCCTTGTCAATCAATCGAGCACGAACACCCTGCATTAAATGGAGATAATGACATAAGTTAATGCATGACCATTTTAATAAACTTCATAACATTTGGGAGCCAGATCGAGATAGAAGCACGTGCCTCACAGAAATCACCAGACACCTGTTTTGAAATCCAGTTCAGGGATATGCGATATTCACGTGCCAGGCACTGATCAAGTGATTGAAATCTCCCTTCTCTAATCTAAAGTTCGGCGCCAAAACTTAATAATTTTGAATAATACAAATATTTTTACAAAAGAAAATTGAAAAGGAATAAAGGCTTACTGAATTCAAAGTGACTTTCAAGCTTAACGGAGATGCTGCTTTTATCTTTTTAAGAGTTGTAGCACACCATTCATCGTACGACTCAGCTGCCTCATTTTCCTGAATGAATCATTTTTGCACATTTCTATTTACCACGAAATGAATATTGGCTAAAAGAGGTACAAGAAATTACAAAATGCTAACAATCCCCTATCCGAAAGCAGCGAATATGAACAAGAAGACAATAACGCAATAAGTTTACTGAGAAGGACCGAACCCTTCTCATATGTTGAACATTTAAGCAATTAAAAAATTTTCTCTACATTTCATCTCTATAGTACAATTTCAGCCTTACCAGAGCTTCAATAATTTCCTCAACCGTGTCTGGACTAAAGCATTTATCAATCATTTCAAACCTGAAAAAATAAAACCACCATGGATTCGTGGACTTAAAGATGAAAAAAGAATATCATAATTGCTTGAAACGAGCATAACAAAAGTTTAAAGAAAAGACATTACTTGTGAAGCACGCTTCTCCTATCTGGATAAACAAGGTCCCCATATTGAGCAAGAGAACTTTCAATAACAGAACGATCGTCTGTCATCAATTTACCAAGCCGTTCTTCAATCCAGGGAAGCCTCTGTACGACACAAATATCAGTAGTGCAGTGTTAAGAACATAAAAAATTTCAGGAATATCCAATGCACAAAGCGTAATACTAACTTCTTTCAATACATAGTGTGTTGCAAGACCGTAGGCAATCATTTCTACACCGTTAAGTTTTTCTCCTGTTAAAGCCAAATATTCACCTGCAAATGTAGGTGATTGCACCTAGAATTATATAAAAGATGGAGATTGAACTGGAAAATATTTAGAAAATCATAGCATAATTCCTCATCTAAGCTAGCTTATTAATCAGTTAAACCTGATATAGAAGATATTGATTGTTTTCCTAACATTACCTAAGTAGCCAGGAAGACGGGGAAGATAATATGAGGCCCCACCATCAGGATGAAACCCTATTTGAGATTCTGGGGAAGAATAAACCTGCAAGTTATTAAAAGCTTTAAATATTAGTACTCAACCATTAAGCAAGAAAATGATAAACTTTCCGGAGCATGGTAAGCATAAAAAGCTGTTTTTCAATAAACTGATCAAACAAGTATATTCAAAACATACAAACATCATCAGAACCAAAATAATTAATAATCAAACAACAAAGAAAACTGCTACCATTTTATGGATCTAGGAAACGGTTACATACAGTTCTATCAGTTGCGACGCGAAACATTCCAGGAAGTGCAATACCTGCCCCACTTCCCATCGTGACACCATCTAAGATAGCAACCTGTAGAAATGATCCACAGAAGGATGAAGTATATAAAAAACAATACTTAACAGATCTAGAAGGGTATGAGCACAAAGATGCAAAGAAATACATATTATTGGTTAGAGATTTTCTATTCTCCTATCCACCAAGTTGTTAAATTTTTAGAGAACAAAATATTCAGACTATCATGCTAGAAAAATTATATGATTCACATAGGCACTTAATATTGACAGTACATATCATTGCAAGACAAAACAATGACATCAGGACATTATAGAAAGCTGATAAAAGTTAAACTCTTCCATTTTTGAAGCTTCAGCAGGGGAGCAAAGTCAAGTGCAAATGTCAAAAATAAATATGAATCACAAATACTCACATTCGGCTTCAGATATGTTCCTAAAAGGTAGACAAAATTATACAGTGTCTGGAAGAAAATTTTGCATTCCTCAACCTTCCCTGCAGAGAGATCATTGTTAAGTCTTTCTAGCATCATACCAAGCAATTAAGGATAGACATCAAAGAGCCACATGAGTCAATGTCAGATGTGGTTTCAAAGTTGTGTGATTACAATGCCTATCCAGGACAAGCAACAATTAAATAACATCCAAATTGAAAGGAAAAATAAATTATAAGTGGCTAAGAAAATACCAGTTCATCTATAGATTAATATTCTGTCTTTACTACAGATGCATTAAAATTAGACCTGCATTGCAGGCATCACGAAATATAAAACAAGACATTGAGTGAATGGAGGTTATGAAAGACACACCAAAAGCTATAGACAAAACTGGAGGTAAATGGGATAAATTGAAGAAAATGCATATGAAAAGGATTTTCTAATTTTGAGTAAATTGAAGTGTTATATATTCTTCAAATACACTTTTCCAAATTGTTAAACTACTTACAAAGAAGAAGTTCCTATTCTAGGTGATTAGACATCAGAGAGAACTTTAAAAATCTAAACTTTACAAGTTGAAGATTCTTTAAACAAATCCAGAAGCTGAAAATCCTTAGACTTAAAAGTATTAACAGATAAAATGAGAAACAAAAACAAGAATTTCAGCCAAAAAGATCAGATACATTAAGTGTGCAAAGCAAACCTTCATTAATCAACTGATGAAGTGTAACAACATCAGCTCCGGAACAGAAAGCTTGATCACTCCCCTGTGGCAAATGTAAGTGAAAACATAAGAGCATTTCCAACTTTCCATTCAACACTATCCATTTAACATTTAAAACCAAAAACTAATATTTAAGAAGAAGAAAAACGGCTCCTTTTTATGCCACATTGCCCTATACTACCTTCATAACAACAAATCCAATTTCAGAGTTCTCCTCCCACGAGTTATACAATCTATTCAAGCGAGCCACCTTCAATCCAAGAAAACACCACTTTTAAGTTCATGTGCAGTGTAGCATTACAGCACAACCCAGAAAGGCAGAAACAGAGAGATTGTGTATCAAACCATAGAGCTAGTGAGAGAATTGAGTGCAGAAGGTCTATTGAGTATTGCTGCTCTTGATTTCGCCCTTCCTTCAACTAAAACCTATGATGAAAACCAAAAATATTTTTAAAAAAATAAAAATAAAAATAAAGAGTAACAACATTTCTGCATTTCAATAAATTTTATGTAATTTATGTTAAAAAGGATAAAAATTGAATCTTTTTTTACTTTATGAGCTAACTACAGAAAAACAATATAAAACAAAACAAAAATCAGAAGTAATCTCAAAACACAAACAAGGGTTCATATGTACACTTAAATGTATGCAAATGAGAGAGAGGACCTGCTCTTGAAGATAATCGTGTTGGGTGTAGCTCGGAAGAGCAGAAAAGCTTCTCTTTTGGTGAGAATAGAGAAATCCATGCCTTTGCTTAGAACATCGACTCAGTAATTGTAGAGTTTTCAATCCTATTCCTGGCATTCTCCCTCCCTCTCTCTCTCCCTCTCTCTCTCCCTCTCTCTCTATGTCTCTCTCTCTCGTCGCCGTGGGTGCGTTGCGGCTAATGGGCTTTTCAATGGCAGTCTAGTCTGCGCTTCCAATTTCTACTGCGAACTGCGAAGTACTGAAGTTTGGGAATTTAGCTTATAATTGCAACTTAGCCCTTAAAACTTATGAATTTAGGTGTGTGCCGCTATATTTTTAAATACTGAGTTTGTATTTTTAGATAATGATGATAATAATCTTGATGTTTTGCAGTGGTGGAAAGACCACGAAAAATTTTTTCCTATTTTATCTATTATTGCAAAACAAATTTTTGGAACTCCAGCTTCTACAGTAGCAGTTGAACATGAATTTAGTGTAGGTGGAAACATGTTGGACGAGACTCGTTCAAGAATGACGCCACAGTCAATTGAAATTCAAGTTTGCACATCCGATTGGGGATTGGCAAAAATTAGAGAACAAGAGAATGATAAGTCAGGCATCATCAACGATTTCTTTTCCGATGATGCAACCACTACTGCAACCGAAGGGGAACAAACCGACTCCTAAAGTCCTAATTCTAAAAAAAAAAGGTAAAAGAACTACGTAGGCTTTGATTCTTATTGAACTTTCAATAAGATACGTAGGCAACTTAATCTTGGTAAAATTAAGTGCAAGCCCAAAATTATTATTATTATTTTTTGTTTATCATTAAAGTTTATAGAAAATCAATGTATTATTATAACCAATGTATTCTAGATTTTAAGAATTGAGTAGTCAATACTCAATAATATATGAGATTTGAATTTTGTAACCAATGTAATGTATTCTTTTCACTGATTTGAAATAAAATCCAATTATTGAACTTACTTATAATCTTATATCAATTGTATCATTGTATGTTGTATACTTACTAATTACTACTTGCCTACTTCATTACTTGGCCATACAAATACACAATTATGTTACAAGTTTCATAATAGTCATAATACATTAATATTTAATAATTAATACTACAAATTTACAAAAAAAAAAAAAATTTAAAAATCCCGGTTAGAACCGGCGGTTCGAACCGGAACCGGAACCTTAATATAAGGTTCCGGTTCCGGTTTAATGAAACCAAGAACCGTGAACCGGCGGTTCGGAACCGGAACCGAACCGCGGTCACGTCTATATATATATATATATATATAACAAAATCCTCCAAAGGAAATCATATTTCCTCCCAAAATATTGTACATTAAAACAATTAAAACAATAAAATAATATTAAAAGTACAATAATATTAAAACACGAAATACTATAACATCAAAATATTGTTATACATTAGGATTAGTACATTNAACAAAACTGAATGTAAACTTGAAATCATTAACCCAGACATAACTATTAAATCCCAAAACTTTAAATATGGACCTTGGGAACAAGATGAGTTTAAAATGCACATCGACCAACTTTTAAAACTTGGTATTATAACAAGATCAACTTCTAGACACAGAACTCCTGCTTTTATTGTCCAGAAAGAAGCAGAAAAGAAACGTGGTCAATCCAGAATGGTATTCGACTACAGGAGACTTAATGACAACACTTATGAAGATGGGTATTGCATCCCTGACAAAGATACTTTGATTAACAAAATACAAAATAGAAACTGGTTTTCAAAATTCGACTTGAAATCTGGATTTTGGCAAGTTAAAATGCATCCAGAGAGTATAGAATGGACAGCCTTTTCATGTCCATTAGGACTTTTTGAATGGAAAGTAATGCCATTTGGACTTAAAAACGCTCCTCAAAAATTTCAAAGAATGATGGATGAATTTTTTTAAGGATTGCTATGACTTTACTTGCATCTATATAGACGATATACTTGTTTTTTCAAAAACTAAAGAAGAGCATAGAGCTCATCTTTACACTATCTTTACTATTTTTGAAAAATATGGACTTATTGTTTCGAAAAAGAAAATGGAACTTTGCAAAAACCATATTTCTTTTTTAGGAGCTGAGATAGGAGAAGGCACTATTAAACTACAACCACATATTTCTAGGAAAATACTTGAATTCCCAGATAAACTTGAAAACTTAAAACAATTACAATCCTTTCTAGGATTAGTAAATTACACTAGACCTTATTTTAAAGATCTTGCAAAACTCACTACACCACTTTACAATAAATCACAAACTAAAGGATATAGAAACTTTAATGACCAAGACATTAAAATTGTTCAACAAATAAAAGAAAAAATCCAACAACTTGAACCTATGGCTTTGCCATTAGATTCAGACTACTTAATAGTACAAACTGATGGAAGTAAAGATGGATGGGGAGGAATACTTATTAAGAAACCAACTGAATATTCTCCTAAATCTACTGAAAAACTCTGTAGATACACTTCTGGTGTATTTAAGGAAAAAGGATACTTAACTTCTATGGATTATGAATTACTTGCTATTATTTATGTCCTGGAAAAATTTGCACTTTTTATACTTTCAAGAAAATTTTTTACTATAAGGACAGATTGCGAGTCCATAGTAAAATTTGCAGACACTAAAAATGAAAGGAAACTTACTGCAAACAGATGGCTCAAATTCAGAGAATTTGTGCTAACTAGAGGTTTCCATATTAAATGGGAACATACTAAAGGAAAAGATAATAGACTTGCTGATATCCTTTCCAGAAACATTTTAGACTATAAACTGTATGATCCTCCATAAATCATTTTAACAATTTGTCTAAAGTTTTGCAGAACTTTTCTAGACTTTACTATGGAGAAAACTTTCAAGGTGGACAGGTATGAACTTGCTGTTATTCCTGAAAGGAATCAGTTCAAAACTCCACTTCGTGAGAAACTTACTGAAGAAGAGCAATGCTTGGTTGACAATATTTGGAGCTTGTCAACTATAGCCCAATCCTCCGGAAGGAAGGCTACTTGCGTAAACTACTTAATTCAACTTTTGGTCTCTGGAAGGCATAAGACCAAGAAACCATTTACTTGTTATGCACTTTATACTGGTAAGAATGCTGGTTTATACTTAACTTGGGAAGAAATGATCACTGAACTTGAAGAACTTAAGAAAGATCCAAAGTCTGGAAATCCTTCTTATAAAGGATATTACAGTATTGAGGAAGCTACTTCTATGCTAACTCAAAGGTTTGGAAATGATTTTGTGGTTTCTGAACAGGTACTTAGGTATAAAGAATACCTAAAACACTTGGATCAGTTCTCTGATCAGGAACTTCTGAAAAACTTAGAAACTGGAGCTTCCAGCTCAATGAAACTTCAGAGGTTTGAACCTCAAACTCCCAGAAAGAAACTTGAGAACACTTTCTCAGAAGTGATGAAAACTTCCTTGAAACTTAAGGAAAAGGAGATTCCTTCACTTGGAAAGATCCCAACTCCAGCCGTTTCCCTCAAAACTATCACTTCCCCTTCACTAACCAAAACTCCAGTCTCTCTTGGAGAATGTTCTTTAAAAACTTTTGCTTTACTCCAAGAATGCCTGGCTCAAATCGCCAACTCAGGCATTTCAACTCCTGGAATCTCAATTTCTTGGGATTTCAATTATAACCTTTACAAAACTTGTTCTTTACTTTTTCCAGATTGTCCAGAAAACCAACAGTCTGATGATTTCGAATGCCTTTGTAAACTTGAGTTTGCCATTAGAAGAGCTAGACTTCTTATTCCTGGGTTTAAACCTTTTAAATTTCAGGATTATCCAGTTAACTTTTCTACACTTTTAAAACATGGATTGGTTAAGTCAGCCAATATTTCCCCACTCCATGAATTTTCTGGAATACTTCCAGAAATGCTGGCAGAAACTTTTGAAACTATTATCCCTGAATTTCCCAAAAAATTCAGATTGGATTTCACTTCCCTTTACCCAGACTTCAAAGAAAATAAACCTGCATATCATTTACTAGAAGTGAACTTCCATAAGGTGGATGATGAATACAAGGACTTTGAACCAGAACACCAACATCCCAAGGCCTTGAAACTGGAAGAAACAATGGAAATACAACTTGACCAGGCCAGAGCCAAGATACTTGCTGAAAACTTCAACTGGACAAAATACAGATTTGCCAACAAAAACATACTTAGAGAAGATTCCCAAGGGAAAATCTACTGTGATCCAAGCATAGGATCAAGATACTTTTTTCCATTTGAAGTCACTCACTCCAATCCAAGACTTGTCAACTCCTACAAGAGAAGGATCAGGAGAGTACTGCCAAGAACTTTGTCTTCTTCCGAATCAGAAGATATGAATATAACTTGAGAAGACATCTCTACTTTACTTTGGCTAAGATAAGGGGGCCTGTCCCTTTCAACTTTTCTTTAACTGTACTACTTTTGCTGTACACTTTTTGACTATGGGGTAAGGAGATAAGATTCCTTATCTTTCTGTCACTTCGACCGAAGATATGAGATAAGATTACATCTTATCTTCGGTATGTCAATAATGTAATTAGTAGACAGCTGTAAAGGTAGTTCTAGGTTCTTCTTCTTCCTTCTATATAAGGAGAAGCTTGTACATTTGTAAAAAACACACGAAAAATACCAGCAAATATCAATGAAAAACCCTTTTCAGAAAACACTTCACTTCTAAAAACTTTCTTCTTTTCTCTGCAAACCAGATTGCTACTAAGAGGTAATATTACTTAAACCAGATCTCTTTACTTTGTGTTTGTTCTTATTATTATGCTTTATTGTTCTTATTGTTCATATTTAAAAGACGTAAATCCTGCTTGAGCCGAAGCAACCTGTGTAGTCTAAGTTTATATGTCAGGTAGGGGAAAAGAGAAACCTGAGTCTGAATACTTAGATGTTGTTAAGGTTGTAGACGGAGGGTCATGGGATCCTTTGGTTAGTAGGTTAGGGATGATAAGGTGAAAATAAAAAGAACAAATCTGATAATAAAACAATAAAAGTAAGAACAAACATAAACTAAAAAGATCTAGATAAGTAATAAAACTCTTAGTACAGCAACCTGTGATGCAAGAGAGAAGAAGAATCTTCAAACCAGAAGGTTTTTATAAAACTTAAACTTCTTAAAAAACTTATTTATCATCATGGATAAAAAACTTATTCAACAATACTTTGGAAGTACTAAAAACTTTTTAACTGAGAAGATACATCAGGAAACTGATGAAATCCATACTTTTTATCAAGACCCAAATTCAGAAACATACTTTGACTACAACATCACTGTACCAAATCATAACTTAATTAAACAAGGATTAGACAAAACTTTCCCTACAGAAATCTCAAATACTATACTTTCAAAGTTAGAATTTCAAACCTTCCAAGAAACCTTATGTCTAGATTCAATTACAGAATCTACTGGTCAACTTTTTGAAAAACACGAACTAGAACTTAAACTCAAAGAATTATCCCACTTTGTAATTACTTCAAATCACATATCAGACTTCAGAGGTTTCCTTAGACCTTTTGAGGTAAACGCCACTTACCACCTTGGTAACAAACTCCAAATTTTCAACTTTCCCACTTATAATAATCATCATGAGACTGATGATTTGGGATAGGAGACACTGGAATTATTCCAGTGGACCAGAGACAGACTAAAACTTTATAAACCTTTACTAAAGGCATACTCCACTCCTGCGGGAGCATCCCCCCCCCCTACTTGGTATCAGAGCTTTTACGATTTCTGAGACACAAAATGGAATATACTTATTTTGATACCTTTATTGTCATGAAAAGACAATATAAAGAAGTCATAAGACAACTTAAGATATACAGACCTCTTGTTGAAGAAAATCCAAACTTTAATAAGAAAAACCTTTATGATAGACACTGTTATTATGCTTACAAACATTTACTTAAAGAAAAAACTTATTTTGAAAGACTTTTTGCAAAAATAACTCATTAATATGGATACTCCTAGGTATTCTGGAAACACTTTTCTTGTAAATATCAAGCATGCCAAGGCAAGCCTTGATTATTTATATAGACAACTTAGAAATTTTGAACTTGAGATACAAGACCCAATTGCTTTTAGACAACACCCTTACCAAAAAGCTTTGGTAAGATCTATAAGAGCTACTAGAAGCCTTATAACTGAATTTACAGATTGATAAGACTTTCTTATGAACTTTTTCGAAAGAAAATCAAACTTGAAACTTTACCACAAATATTTTACTTCTCAAATGAAACAACACAAACAAGTTCTGAAAAACTTTGACTCTATTCCAAACAAGGAGTTAGATCCTTATTATACACAAACTTTGCTTTATTATACTGAGACAAAAGAAACTGTGAAAGAAATTGAAGATCTTCTTTCAAAAATAATATGCTAAAATGATTTACGCAGAAATGATAGCTACTTTGCAGTTAGAAAACTTAAACTATTTTGAGTTAATAGAAACAATAAAATTTCGTATTAACCATCATAGAGCCCAAACTTTAATATACAGAGAAATAACTACTGATATACCACATGACGACTATTACTATGCTTGTTTACATGAATATAACTTTCACAACTGGATGTACAAAATTTCAGTAAATCTTATGTCAACTCTTATCTGTTAACATGAACTTAAAAGAACTAAAAGCTGAACTACAACTAGAACACTTAAATTTAAGCTATTTGGAAATGGAATATACTTATTTTGATACTTTTACTGTCATGAAAAAACAATATAGAGAAGTCATAAGACAACTTAAAATATACAGACCTCTTGTTGAAGACTTTTATGAAGAACACTTCTTAGAATTCCACTACCATTCTTGAAACTTAAGGAAAAGGAGATTCCTTCACTTGGAAAGATCCCAACTCCAGCCGTTTCCCTCAAAACTATCACTTCCCCTTCACTAACCAAAACTCCAGTCTCTCTTGGAGAATGTTCTTTAAAAACTTTTGCTTTACTCCAAGAATGCCTGGCTCAAATCGCCAACTCAGGCATTTCAACTCCTGGAATCTCAATTTCTTGGGATTTCAATTATAACCTTTACAAAACTTGTTCTTTACTTTTTCCAGATTGTCCAGAAAACCAACAGTCTGATGATTTCGAATGCCTTTGTAAACTTGAGTTTGCCATTAGAAGAGCTAGACTTCTTATTCCTGGGTTTAAACCTTTTAAATTTCAGGATTATCCAGTTAACTTTTCTACACTTTTAAAACATGGATTGGTTAAGTCAGCCAATATTTCCCACTCCATGAATTTTCTGGAATACTTCCAGAAATGCTGGCAGAAACTTTTGAAACTATTATCCCTGAATTTCCCAAAAAATTCAGATTGGATTTCACTTCCCTTTACCCAGACTTCAAAGAAAATAAACCTGCATATCATTTACTAGAAGTGAACTTCCATAAGGTGGATGATGAATACAAGGACTTTGAACCAGAACACCAACATCCCAAGGCCTTGAAACTGGAAGAAACAATGGAAATACAACTTGACCAGGCCAGAGCCAAGATACTTGCTGAAAACTTCAACTGGACAAAATACAGATTTGCCAACAAAAACATACTTAGAGAAGATTCCCAAGGGAAAATCTACTGTGATCCAAGCATAGGATCAAGATACTTTTTTCCATTTGAAGTCACTCACTCCAATCCAAGACTTGTCAACTCCTACAAGAGAAGGATCAGGAGAGTACTGCCAAGAACTTTGTCTTCTTCCGAATCAGAAGATATGAATATAACTTGAGAAGACATCCTACTTTACTTTGGCTAAGATAAGGGGGCCTGTCCCTTTCAACTTTTCTTTAACTGTACTACTTTTGCTGTACACTTTTTGACTATGGGGTAAGGAGATAAGATTCCTTATCTTTCTGTCACTTCGACCGAAGATATGAGATAAGATTACATCTTATCTTCGGTATGTCAATAATGTAATTAGTAGACAGCTGTAAAGGTAGTTCTAGGTTCTTCTTCTTCCTTCTATATAAGGAGAAGCTTGTACATTTGTAAAAAACACACGAAAAATACCAGCAAATATCAATGAAAAACCCTTTTCAGAAAACACTTCACTTCTAAAAACTTTCTTCTTTTCTCTGCAAACCAGATTGCTACTAAGAGGTAATATTACTTAAACCAGATCTCTTTACTTTGTGTTTGTTCTTATTATTATGCTTTATTGTTCTTATTGTTCATATTTAAAAGACGTAAATCCTGCTTGAGCCGAAGCAACCTGTGTAGTCTAAGTTTATATGTCAGGTGGGGAAAAGAGAAACCTGAGTCTGAATACTTAGATGTTGTTAAGGTTGTAGACGGAGGGTCATGGGATCCTTTGGTTAGTAGGTTAGGGATGATAAGGTGAAAATAAAAAGAACAAATCTGATAATAAAGCAATAAAAGTAAGAACAAACATAAACTAAAAAGATCTAGATAAGTAATAAAACTCTTAGTACAGCAACCTGTGATGCAAGAGAGAAGAAGAATCTTCAAACCAGAAGGTTTTTATAAAACTTAAACTTCTTAAAAAACTTATTTATCATCATGGATAAAAAACTTATTCAACAATACTTTGGAAGTACTAAAAACTTTTTAACTGAGAAGATACATCAGGAAACTGATGAAATCCATACTTTTTATCAAGACCCAAATTCAGAAACATACTTTGACTACAACATCACTGTACCAAATCATAACTTAATTAAACAAGGATTAGACAAAACTTTCCCTACAGAAATCTCAAATACTATACTTTCAAAGTTAGAATTTCAAACCTTCCAAGAAACCTTATGTCTAGATTCAATTACAGAATCTACTGGTCAACTTTTTGAAAAACACGAACTAGAACTTAAACTCAAAGAATTATCCCACTTTGTAATTACTTCAAATCACATATCAGACTTCAGAGGTTTCCTTAGACCTTTTGAGGTAAACGCCACTTACCACCTTGGTAACAAACTCCAAATTTTCAACTTTCCCACTTATAATAATCATCATGAGACTGATGATTGGGATAGGAGACACTGGAATTATTCCAGTGGACCAGAGACAGACTAAAACTTTATAAACCTTTACTAAAGGCATACTCCACTCCTGCGGGAGCACCCCCCCCCTTACTTGGTATCAGAGCTTTTACGATTTCTGAGACAAAAATGGAATATACTTATTTTGATACTTTACTGTCATGAAAAGACAATATAGAGAAGTCATAAGACAACTTAAGATATACAGACCTCTTGTTGAAGAAAATCCAAACTTTAGCAAGAAAAACCTTTATGATAGACACTGTTATTATGCTTACAAACATTTACTTAAAGAAAAAACTTATTTTGAAAAACTTTTGCAAAAATAACTCATTAATATGGATACTCCTAGGTATTCTGGAAACACTTTTCTTGTAAATATCAAGCATGCCAAGGCAAGCCTTGATTATTTATATAGACAACTTAGAAATTTTGAACTTGAGATACAAGACCCAATTGCTTTTAGACAACACCCTTACCAAAAAGCTTTGGTAAGATCTATAAGAGCTACTAGAAGCCTTATAACTGAATTTACAGATTGATAAGACTTTCTTATGAACTTTTTCGAAAGAAAATCAAACTTGAAACTTTACCACAAATATTTTACTTCTCAAATGAAACAACACAAACAAGTTCTGAAAAACTTTGACTCTATTCCAAACAAGGAGTTAGATCCTTATTATACACAAACTTTGCTTTATTATACTGAGACAAAAGAAACTGTGAAAGAAATTGAAGATCTTCTTTCAAAAATAATATGCTAAAATGATTTACGCAGAAATGATAGCTACTTTGCAGTTAGAAAACTTAAACTATTTTGAGTTAATAGAAACAATAAAATTTCGTATTAACCATCATAGAGCCCAAACTTTAATATACAGAGAAATAACTACTGATATACCACATGATGACTATTACTATGCTTGTTTACATGAATATAACTTTCACAACTGGATGTACAAAATTTCAGTAAATCTTATGTCAACTCTTATCTGTTAACATGAACTTAAAAGAACTAATAGCTGAACTACAACTAGAACACTTAAATTTAAGCTATTTGGAAGCAATCAAAGAACTTAAATCACAGCTGTATCACCATAGAAACTTTGCAAAAATATACAACTTTATCATAAAAGATTATGATGATTACACAGATGACTTTTATGAAGAACACTTCTTAGAATTCCACTACCATTCTTATATGGTAAAAAGGATAGAAAAAATATTTTCTATTATCACTTGTTAATGGAAGACCTAAACAACAAAATCCAATACTTAAAAACTTCTTTTGATAAAATAGAAGAAAGAATAAAAAACTTAACTTTACAAGTAAACACTATGATAGAAAAAATAGACTTAATACTTAAAGGAAAACAACCACAACAAACTCCAAACGAGTTTGATAACTTAAACAAAACAATAGACCAACTTTCCCAGAAGTTTTCACAAATTAAAGTGTCAACAGAAACTAGGCAACTTACAAAAAAGAAACAAACAAACTTCTTAGTATATAATCTTAAAGATTATAAAGAAGAACTAAATAAGAAATGAGACCCTTTACGGGAACATCAAGAACTATTTCTGAAGAATCGAGTTCTTCTAGAACCACAACTTTAGATCAAACAACAAAGTCATTTCCAAATTTTTGAGTTTAAAATGCACATTGACCAACTTTTAAAACTTGGTATTATAATAAGATCAACTTCTAGACACAGAACTCCTGCTTTTATAGTCCAAAAAGAAGCAGAAAAGAAACGTGGTCAATCCAGAATGGTATTCGACTACAGAAGACTTAATGATAATACTTATGAAGATGGGTATTGTATACCTGACAAAGATACTTTAATTAACAAAATACAAAACAGAAACTGGTTTTCAAAATTTGACTTAAAATCTGGATTTTGGCAAGTTAAAATGCATCCAGAAAGCATAGAATGGACAGCCTTTTCATGTCCATTAGGACTTTTTGAATGGAAAGTAATGCCATTTGGACTTAAAAACGCTCCTCAAAAATTTCAAAGAATGATGGATGAATTTTTTAAGGATTGCTATGACTTTACTTGCATCTATATAGATGATATACTTGTTTTTTCAAAAACTAAAGAAGAGCATAGAGCTCATCTTTACACTATCTTTACTATTTTTGAAAAATATGGACTTATTGTTTCTAAAAAGAAAATGGAACTTTGTAAAAACCATATTTCTTTTTTAGGAGCTGAGATAGGAGAAGGGACTATTAAACTTCAACCACATATATCTAGGAAAATACTTGAATTTCCAGATAAACTTGAAAACTTAAAACAATTACAATCCTTTCTAGGATTAGTAAATTACACTAGACCTTATTTTAAAGATCTTGCAAAACTCACTACACCACTTTACAATAAATCACAAACTAAAGGATATAGAAACTTTAATGACCAAGACATTAAAATTGTTCAACAAATAAAAGAAAAAATCCAACAACTTGAACCCATGGCTTTGCCATTAGATTCAGACTACTTAATAGTACAAACTGATGGAAGTAAAGATGGATGGGGAGGAATACTTATTAAGAAACCAACTGAATATTCTCCTAAATCTACTGAAAAACTCTGTAGATACACTTCTGGTGTATTTAAGGAAAAAGGATACTTAACTTCTATGGATTATGAATTACTTGCTATTATTTATGTCCTGGAAAAATTTGCACTTTTTATACTTTCAAGAAAATTTTTTACTATAAGGACAGATTGCGAGTCCATAGTAAAATTTGCAGACACTAAAAATGAAAGGAAACTTACTGCAAACAGATGGCTCAAATTCAGAGAATTTGTGCTAACTAGAGGTTTCCATATTAAATGGGAACATACTAAAGGAAAAGATAATAGACTTGCTGATATCCTTTCCAGAAACATTTTAGACTATAAACTTTATGATCCTCCATAAATCATTTTAACAATTTGTCTAAAGTTTTGCAGAACTTTTCTAGACTTTACTATGGAGAAAACTTTCAAGGTGGACAGGTATGAACTTGCTGTTATTCCTGAAAGGAATCAGTTCAAAACTCCACTTCGTGAGAAACTTACTGAAGAAGAGCAATGCTTGGTTGACAATATTTGGAGCTTGTCAACTATAGCCCAATCCTCCGGAAGGAAGGCTACTTGCGTAAACTACTTAATTCAACTTTTGGTCTCTGGAAGGCATAAGACCAAGAAACCATTTACTTGTTATGCACTTTATACTGGTAAGAATGCTGGTTTATACTTAACTTGGGAAGAAATGATCACTGAACTTGAAGAACTTAAGAAAGATCCAAAGTCTGGAAATCCTTCTTATAAAGGATATTACAGTATTGAGGAAGCTACTTCTATGCTAACTCAAAGGTTTGGAAATGATTTTGTGGTTTCTGAACAGGTACTTAGGTATAAAGAATACCTAAAACACTTGGATCAGTTCTCTGATCAGGAACTTCTGAAAAACTTAGAAACTGGAGCTTCCAGCTCAATGAAACTTCAGAGGTTTGAACCTCAAACTCCCAGAAAGAAACTTGAGAACACTTTCTCAGAAGTGATGAAAACTTCCTTGAAACTTAAGGAAAAGGAGATTCCTTCACTTGGAAAGATCCCAACTCCAGCCGTTTCCCTCAAAACTATCACTTCCCCTTCACTAACCAAAACTCCAGTCTCTCTTGGAGAATGTTCTTTAAAAACTTTTGCTTTACTCCAAGAATGCCTGGCTCAAATCGCCAACTCAGGCATTTCAACTCCTGGAATCTCAATTTCTTGGGATTTCAATTATAACCTTTACAAAACTTGTTCTTTACTTTTTCCAGATTGTCCAGAAAACCAACAGTCTGATGATTTCGAATGCCTTTGTAAACTTGAGTTTGCCATTAGAAGAGCTAGACTTCTTATTCCTGGGTTTAAACCTTTTAAATTTCAGGATTATCCAGTTAACTTTTCTACACTTTTAAAACATGGATTGGTTAAGTCAGCCAATATTTCCCCACTCCATGAATTTTCTGGAATACTTCCAGAAATGCTGGCAGAAACTTTTGAAACTATCATCCCTGAATTTCCCAAAAAATTCAGATTGGATTTCACTTCCCTTTACCCAGACTTCAAAGAAAATAAACCTGCTTATCATCTACTAGAAGTGAACTTTCAAAAGGTGGATGATGAATACAAAGACTTTGAGGCAGAACATCAGCATCCCAGGGCCTTGAAACTTGAAGAAACAATGGAGATACAACTTGACCAGGCCAGGGCCAAGATACTTGCTGAAAACTTCAACTGGACAAAATTTAAATTTGCCAACAAGAACATACTGAGGGAGGACTCTCAAGGGAAGATCTACTGTGATCCAAGCATAGGATCAAGATACTTTTTTCCCTTTGAAATCACTCATCCCAATCCAAGACTTGTCAACTCCTACAAGAGAAGGATCAGGAGGATACTACCGAGAACTTTGTCTTCTTCCGAATCAGAAGATATGAATATATCTTGAGAAGACAGCACCACTTTACTTTGGCCAAGATAAGGGGGCCTGTCCCTTTCAACTTTACTCTAACTGTACCACTCTTTGCTGTACACTTTTTGACTATGGGGTAAGGAGATAAGATTCCTTATCTTTTTGTCACTTCGACCGAAGATATGAGATAAGATATATCTTATCTTCGGAATGTCAATAATGTAATTAGTAGACATCTGTAAAGGTAGTTCTAGGTTCTTCTTCTTCCTTCTATATAAGGAGAAGCTTGTACATTTGTAAAAACACACGAAAAATACCAGCAAATATCAATGAAAAACCCTTTTCAGAAAACACTTCACTTCTAAAAACTTTCTTCTTTTCTCTGCAAACCAGATTGCTACTAAGAGGTAATATTACTTAAACCAGATCTCTTTACTTTGTGTTTGTTCTTATTATTATGCTTTATTGTTCTTATTGTTCATATTTAAAAGACGTAAATCCTGCTTGAGCCGAAGCAACCTGTGTAGTCTAAGTTTATATGTCAGGTAGAGAAAGTACCCAGTAGGGGAAAAGAGAAACCTGAGTCTGAATACTTAGATGTTGTTAAGGTTGTAGACGGAGGGTCATGGGATCCTTTGGTTAGTAGGTTAGGGATGATAAGGTGAAAATAAAAAGAACAAATCTGATAATAAAGCAATAAAAGTAAGAACAAACATAAACTAAAAAGATCTAGATAAGTAATAAAACTCTTAGTACAGCAACCTGTGATGCAAGAGAGAAGAAGAATCTTCAAACCAGAAGGTTTTTATAAAACTTAAACTTCTTAAAAAACTTATTTATCATCATGGATAAAAAACTTATTCAACAACACTTTGGAAGTACTAAAAACTTTTTAACTGAGAAGATACATCAGGAAACTGATGAAATCCATACTTTTTATCAAAACCCAAATTCAGAAACATACTTTGACTACAACATCACTGTACCAAATCATAACTTAATTAAACAAGGATTAGACAAAACTTTCCCTACAGAAATCTCAAATACTATACTTTCAAAGTTAGAATTTCAAACCTTCCAAGAAACCTTATGTCTAGATTCAATTACAGAATCTACTGGTCAACTTTTTGAAAAACACGAACTAGAACTTAAACTCAAAGAATTATCCCACTTTGTAATTACTTCAAATCATCCAGTGTCTCCTATCCCAATCATCAGTCTCATGATGATTATTATAAGTGGGAAAGTTGAAAATTTGGAGTTTGTTACCAAGGTGGTAAGTGGCGTTTACCTCAAAAGGTCTAAGGAAACCTCTGAAGTCTGATATGTGATTTGAAGTAATTACAAAGTGGGATAATTCTTTGAGTTTAAGTTCTAGTTCGTGTTTTTCAAAAAGTTGACCAGTAGATTCTGTAATTGAATCTAGACATAAGGTTTCTTGGAAGGTTTGGAATTCTAACTTTGAAAGTATAGTATTTGAGATTTCTGTAGGGAAAGTTTTGTCTAATCCTTGTTTAATTAAGTTATGATTTGGTACAGTGATGTTGTAGTCAAAGTATGTTTCTGAATTTGGGTCTTGATAAAAAGTATGGATTTCATCAGTTTCCTGATGTATCTTCTCAGTTAAAAAGTTTTTAGTACTTCCAAAGTGTTGTTGAATAAGTTTTTTATCCATGATGACTACTACTATACTTGTTTACATGAATATAACTTCCATAACTGGATGTATAAAATTTCAGTAAGCCTTATGTCAACTCTTATCTGTTAACATGAACTTAAAAGAACTAATAGCTGAACTACAACTAGAACACTTAAATCTAAGCTACCCTGAAGTAATCAAAGAACTTAAATCACATCTGTATCACCATAGAAACTTTGCAAAAATATACAACTTTATCATAAAAGATTATGATGATTACACAGATGACTTTTATGAAGAACACTTCTTAGAATTCCACTACCATTTTTATATGGTAAAAAGGATAGAAAAAATATTTTCTATTATCACTTGTTAATGGAAGACTTAAACAACAAAATCCAATACTTAAAAACTTCTTTTGATAAAATAGAAGAAAGAATAAAAAACTTAACTTTACAAGTAAACACTATGATAGAAAAAATAGACTTAATACTTAAAGGAAAACAACCACAACAAACTCCAAACGAGTTTGATAACTTAAACAAAACAATAGACCAACTTTCCCAGAAGTTTTCACAAATTAAAGTGTCAACAGAAACTAGGCAACTTACAAAAAAGAAACAAACAAACTTCTTAGTATATAATCTTAAAGATTATAAAGAAGAACTAAATAAGAAATGAGACCCTTTACGGGAACATCAAGAACTATTTCTGAAGAACCGAGTTCTTCTAGAACCACAACTTTAGATCAAACAACTAGTTCCACATGGGTAGGAAGACTTTTTAGACCTAATCAGAGTAGAAATACTCAGATTATAGAACAAATTGTTAACATTGACAGAGATACTGAGGTAATGTCAAATGACTTTATCAATACTTTGAGACCTTCTACTTTGTATAGAACTGGATTTATCAATACTTTGAGACCTTCTACTTTGTATAGAACTGGATTCATCAATACTTTGAGACCTTCTACTTTGTATAGAACTGGATTCATGAATACTTTGAGACCTTCTACTTTGTATAGAACTGGATTCATGCATACTTTGAGACCTTCTACTTTGTATAGAACTGGATTCATGCAGAATGACTCTAGTTTAATCAAAACTCATAGATCAGAAATGCTCGAAATTCCAGATGGAAGACCAGAAACTTTTAGCTTAATGACTGAAGAGAGTATTAAGCAACTTAAACTTAAAAAGATGAATTATGTTCATCTAGGAATGATAACTGTTGTGATCAAAGGATTGATCAGAAAAGAGTATGGAGCTAAAGTACTCATAACTGCTTTAGATACTAGAATCCAGGATTCAACTCAAGCTCAAATGATAGGAGCAATTGAGGTAGACATGAACAATAATGTAGGAGTACATTATTTACTTCCTGATTACACTATAGCTTTAAAAGACATCCACAAATTCCTTATATACGATATACTTGTTTTTTTCAAAACTAAAGAAGAGCATGTAGAGCTCATCTTTACACTATCTACTATTTTTTTGAAAAATATGGACTTATTGTTTCGAAAAAAAAATGGAACTTTGCAAAAACATATTTCTTTTTTAGGAGCTGAGATAGGAGAAGGCACTATTAAACTACAACCACATATTTCTAGGAAAATACTTGAATTCCCAGAAACTTGAAAACTTAAAACAATTACAATCCTTTCTAGGATTAGTAAATTACACTAGACCTTATTTAAATCTTGCAAAACTCACTACACCACTTTACAATAATCACAAACCAAAGGATATAGAAACTTTAATGACCAAGACATTAAAATTGTTCAACAAATAAAAGAAAAAATCCAACTTGAACCCATGGCTTTGCCATTAGATTCAGACTACTTAATAGTAAAACTGATGGAAGTAAGATGGATGGGGAGGAATAACTTATTAAGAAACCAACTGAATTTCTCCTAAATCTACTGAAAAACTCTGTAGATACACTTCTGGTGTATTTAAGGAAAAAGGATACTTAACTTCTATGGATTATGAATTACTTGCTATTATTTATGTCCTGGAAAAATTTGCACTTTTTATACTTTCAAGAAAATTTTTTACTATAAGGACAGATTGCGAGTCCATAGTAAAATTTGCAGACACTAAAAATGAAAGGAAACTTACTGCAAACAGATGCTCAAATTCAGAGAATTTGTGCTAACTAGAGGTTTCCATTAAATGGAACATAAAGGAAAGATAATAGACTTGCTGATATCCTTTCCAGAAACATTCTAGACTATAAACTGTATGATCCTCCATAAATCATTTTTAACAATTTGTCTAAGTTTTGCAGAACTTTTCTAGACTTTCACTATGGAGAAAACTTTCAAGGTGGACAGGTATGAACTTGCTGTTATTCCTGAAAGGAATCAGTTCAAAACTCCACTTCGTGAGAAACTTACTGAAGAAGAGCAATGCTTGGTTGACAATATTTGGAGCTTGTCAACTATAGCCCAATCCTCCGGAAGGAAGGCTACTTGCGTAAACTACATTCAACTTTTGGTCTCTGGAAGGCATAAGACCAAGAAACCATTTACTTGTTATGCACTTTATACTGGTAAGAATGCTGGTTTATACTTAACTTGGGAAGAAATGATCACTGAACTTGAGAACTTAAGAAAGATCCAAAGTCTGGAAATCCTTCTTATAAAGGATATTACAGTATTGAGGAAGCTACTTCTATGCTAACTCAAAGGTTTGGAAATGATTTTGTGGTTTCTGAACAGGTACTTAGGTATAAAGAATACCTAAAACACTTGGATCAGTTCTCTGATCAGGAACTTCTGAAAAACTTAGAAACTGGAGCTTCCAGCTCAATGAAACTTCAGAGGTTTGAACCTCAAACTCCCAGAAAGAAACTTGAGAACACTTTCTCAGAAGTGATGAAAACTTCCTTGAAACTTAAGGAAAAGGAGATTCCTTCACTTGGAAAGATCCCAACTCCAGCCGTTTCCCTCAAAACTATCACTTCCCCTTCACTAACCAAAACTCCAGTCTCTCCTGGAGAATGTTCTTTAAAAACTTTTGCTTTACTCCAAGAATGCCTGGCTCAAATCGCCAACTCAGGCATTTCAACTCCTGGAATCTCAATTTCTTGGGATTTCAATTATAACCTTTAAAAACTTGTTCTTTACTTTTTCCAGATTGTCCAGAAAACCAACAGTCTGATGATTTCGAATGCCTTTGTAAACTTGAGTTTGCCATTAGAAAGCTAGACTTCTTATTCCTGGGTTTAAACCTTTTAAATTTCAGGATTATCCAGTTAACTTTTCTACACTTTTAAAACATGGATTGGTTAAGTCAGCCAATATTTCCCCACTCCATGAATTTTCTGGAATACTTCCAGAAATGCTGGCAGAAACTTTTGAAACTATTATCCCTGAATTTCCCAAAAAATTCAGATTGGATTTCACTTCCCTTTACCCAGACTTCAAAGAAAATAAACCTGCATATCATTTACTAGAAGTGAACTTCCATAAGGTGGATGATGAATACAAGGACTTTGAACCAGAACACCAACATCCCAAGGCCTTGAAACTGGAAGAAACAATGGAAATACAACTTGACCAGGCCAGAGCCAAGATACTTGCTGAAAACTTCAACTGGACAAAAATACAGATTTGCCAACAAAAACATACTTAGAGAAGATTCCCAAGGGAAAATCTACTGTGATCCAAGCATAGGATCAAGATACTTTTTTCCATTTGAAGTCACTCACTCCAATCCAAGACTTGTCAACTCCTACAAGAGAAGGATCAGGAGAGTACTGCCAAGAACTTTGTCTTCTTCCGAATCAGAAGATATGAATATAACTTGAGAAGACATCCTACTTTACTTTGGCTAAGATAAGGGGGCCTGTCCCTTTCAACTTTTCTTTAACTGTACTACTTTTGCTGTACACTTTTTGACTATGGGGTAAGGAGATAAGATTCCTTATCTTTCTGTCACTTCGACCGAAGATATGAGATAAGATTACATCTTATCTTCGGTATGTCAATAATGTAATTAGTAGACAGCTGTAAAGGTAGTTCTAGGTTCTTCTTCTTCCTTCTATATAAGGAGAAGCTTGTACATTTGTAAAAACACGGAAAATACCGCAATATCAATGAAAAACCCTTTCAGAAAACACTTCACTTCTAAAAACTTTCTTCTTTTCTCTGCAAACCAGATTGCTACTAAGAGGTAATATTACTTAAACCAGATCTCTTTACTTTGTGTTTGTTCTTATTTTATTGCTTTATTATCAGATTGTTCTATTTAAAAGACAACACTCTTAGCCAACAACTGTGTCAGCTACCAGTTTTATGTATAGAAAAGTACCAGGTGGAAGAGAAACTGATAATACTTGTTTTTATTGAGACAGGTCATGGTCTTTGGTTATAGTAGGGAGACTAGTGAAAATAAAAAGAACAAATACTGATAATAAACTTGATAAAATAAGAACAGACAAGAACTAAAAACTATAACTATAAACTAAGTACACAACCTTGATGCAAAAGAAGAAAATTCAACGAAGGTTTAACTTAATTACTTAAAGAAACTATTATCAACATGATACCAAAAGATTATTAAGCAATACTTAAGTACAAAACTTTAATGAGAATCCAGGAACTGATGAATCCCAATACGTTTTCAAACCCAAATTCAAAGTCATACTGACTGACAACATAGCACTTACCAAATAAATTGAAAAACAAGACTTTAGCTAATAACTTAAAGATTCCTACAGAAGACTAAATAATATGAAAGTTGAACTTTCATAACTCCAAGAACTATGTTCTGACAAACAGTTCTTCACTTTTGAAAGAACACAACTTTAGACTCAAACTCAAAGATTATCCACTTATGGTAGAAACTTATTCAACCATATCAGACTCAGATACTTAGACTTTGAGTAAACCACTACATTGTTAATATCAAACTCAGAATTTTCAACTTATGACTTCATCAATACTCTGAGACCTTCGACTGATTGGATAGCAGACACTGGATTACCAGTGACAGAGAATGACTCTGTTTAATCAAACTACTACATACTATCTACTGGAATGGCGTCGAAATTCCAGACGGAAGAGCAGAAACTTTTAGCTTATGACTGAAGAGAGTATTAAGCAACTTAAACTTAAAAAGATGAATTACGTTCATCTTGGAATGATAACTGTTGTGATCAAAGGATGATCAGAAAAGAGTACGGAGCTAAAGTACTCATAACTGCTTTAGATACTAGAATCAAGATTCAACTCAGCTCAAATGATTGGAGCAATTGAGGTAGACATGAACAATAATGTAGGAGTACATTATTTACTTCCTGATTACACTATAGCTTTAAAAGACATTCACAAATTCCTTTTCCAAATCCAAACTAAAGGATTCGGAAACTTTCAAGGAGCAAACTTGTCAGTAGACATAATTTTCATTGGAAAATTATCTACCCAAGTCTGTCCTAAATATAAAATAAAAATTGACAGTATTGTCAAAACTATTGAGTCCAAAGGGATAAAATTCTTTGGACCTAAACCAATCTCATCTTCTCTTTTAGCTGGAGAAGAATGGAAGATTGAAACTTTTGTGACTAAACCTGAAACTTTAAAACCTACTGAAATAACATCTTACTCAGAGGGAAAAAATGGACCTCTATGCCTAAGATTTGGAAACTATGAAGCTTCTGATCAAAAGGATCTAGAAGAAGAAAACTAATGGATTTAACAGAAGAACAAATCCAACAAAAGATTAAACATAGTGAACACTTAATGAACTTACTTAATGAAGAACTAGAAAATAATGTAGACACAAACATAATTGAAAAACTAAACCAAAACTTAGCAAAAAAAGATATACTTCACCAATATCTGATGGATATTGAACAATTCAAAAAAGATTTTGTTGAAGAAACAAAATCAGAAACTGAACCAATGTCTGTCAAAAACTTTGCAGATATTGAAACAATAAACTCTAGACAAAATGAAGCAACTGCTTCATCACATCCTACTACTTCATATCCCAGAACTAATCCTGAACAAATGAGCTATAATTTGGGACATCCTCCCAGAAGAGCTGTAACTATTTATGATCAAAATAATCCTAACAGAAGAACTTTAGGAAAACAAATGCCTCATGAAGTACAAATACTCAGTAATGAACCAACTATACTTAACATAACTAGGGTTCATCCACAACTTTTCGATAACTATATTGAACAATGGACTGCACTTATAATAAGAGACTTTGAATCAAAACACCCTTACGTCAATGACGGAGAAGAAATGATTAAAATAGCTGAAAACTATTTAGGCGGAACTGCTAGAGCAGCATGGGAAGCCTTTAAACTAAAATTTCCTGATAAGCTTGCAGAATTAGCAATGCAAGGAAATAGTATACACAACTTTGCTTACCAAATACACACACTTCTTACTGGAAGAGAAGCAAACACTGGCTTAACTATAAGACAAGCTGAAGCCATGAGAGATCTAGAACAAATCCAATTGTATGATTGGCATAAGGTTATAGATTTCTTAATAGACTTTTTATCACTAGCTTGCACCTCTGGAAACTATTTCTCTAAAGACTTAGGAGAAAGACTTTTTTCAAAATTACCTGGACCTTTAGGAAAAGAAATCCATGATTCTTGGAACTTAATACCTAAAGAAGAACTTTTTGATAACATGGGAACTAGAATTCAACATGTTATTAGTGAACTAAAGACTAGATGTACTTATATACAAATCCAGAGAGACTTAAAACAAAAGAATGTAGGTTTTTGTAAAAATATCTACACTCCACAACAATATGGGAGACATCCTGATGACCCAACTCCCAGGAGACAACCTGCAAAACCTAAAAGAAACTACGTCAAAAGAAAATACATAAGAAAATCAACTGCTAAGAAACCTTATCTTAATAAAGACAAACATGTTACTAAATACAATCCAAACAAAAACTACAAGAAAACAATAACTTGTTATGCTTGTCAAAAACCTGGACACTTATCATCTGTCTGTCCAAACAGAAATAACTTATTTAATGAAGAAGCAAACTTAGTAAACACCATTAATGAAGATATACTTGAAATTACATCTGATATTTCAGATACTTCAGAAATCTGGAGTATATGTTCTTTAGAAGGATTTGAAACCAAAGAGGTGGAAATTCCTGAAGAAGGAGACTCACTTAATATCCTTATGGATAGACTAAATAATTGGAACTATGGAATGTAAACATTCCTGGAAACATAGGTCAGGTAGTGACAACATTTGTTGTCATATCTGTAAATGGTATCCAGCCTTCGACAGAAGATGGAAATGCCAGACTTGCCTTAAACAAATTTGTAATAACTGTATTACAAAAAACTTCAATATACCGATCCCAGAAAATACTACACTTAATAATACTCAATGGGAAAACCAAAAAATAAAAACCTTGGAAAACCAAGTAACTACTTTAGAAAACAAAATGGCTAAAATTGAAGAAAAACTTGAAAAAATACTTGAACTCTTAGAAAAAAGAAAACAAGTCATAACTGAAACTGATCTCAAGATAACTGAAATAACTACTGAAGAACAAAACATAATTAATACTCAAACTGAAAAAACTTGTAGCACCAATATACCTTTGGTATGCAATAATACAAGAATAACTCAGGTAATTATTCCATCCAAACTTTCAATACATGGAATGGATTTACTTGTACCAATACTTGTTGATACTGGAGCTACTTCTTCAACAATTGATTCTGGAATATTACCAGAAACAATTAAACAAAAAACTATTAAAGTTACTCCTGTCAAATCTACCCAATTTGACGGAACTCAAGTATCTATAGATACTCAACTTAAAAATATACAAGCCAAATTTCAAACAAATTGCAATACTTGGTCAGAATCCTTTTTTTGGCCAAAACTTTGGGTAAGAACACTTAAAAACCATAATGTTCCTGTAATTATGGGACTAGATTTCATACTTTATAATAATGGTCAAATGACCATTAACANTTACTCCTGTCAAATCTACTCAATTTGATGGTACTCAAGTATCCATAGATACTCAACTTAAAAATATACAAGCCAAATTTCAAACCAACTGCAATACTTGGTCAGAATCTTTTTATTGGCCAAAACTTTGGGTAAGAACACTTAAAAACCATAATGTTCCTGTAATTATGGGACTAGATTTCATACTTTATAATAATGGTCAAATGACCATTAACAAAGACTATTTAACTATTAGTAGGAATTGTTTCCAAATTCCTATTATTTCAAACTTTCCTGCTAAAATTTTTGAAACTAAAGTATTAGACTCCTGTAAATGCAGTAACAATAAAGATTGTAACTTATTAGACTCCTGTAAATGCAGTAACAATAAAGATTGTAACTGTATAAACACTTGTAAATGCAGTAACAATAAAGATTGTAACTGTATAAACACTGAAGAATTACAAGATTTTCCAGATTGTAACTGTATAAACACTGAAGAATTACAAGATTTTCCAGAACGTAACTGTATAAACACTGAAGAATTACAAGATTTTCCAGAACATCTAGAGATAAACACTGAAGAATTACAAGATTTTCCAGAACATCTAGAGAATCTTGAGGGAATTGAATTAAACTTACATTTAGTAGAAACTACTAAATTCAAAAAGGAACTAAGGGAAAATGACTTAGAAAACTTGGTTAAGAGACTTGAACAAATAGAGATTATAGGTGAAAATCCTGTAAAATTCTGGGAAAAGAACAAAACTGAATGTAAACTTGAAATTATTAACCCAGACATAACTATTAAATCCCAAAACTTTAAATATGGACCTTGGGAACAAGATGAGTTTAAAATGCACATTGACCAACTTTTAAAACTTGGTATTATAATAAGATCAACTTCTAGACACAGAACTCCTGCTTTTATAGTCCAAAAAGAAGCAGAAAAGAAACGTGGTCAATCCAGAATGGTATTCGACTACAGAAGACTTAATGATAATACTTATGAAGATGGGTATTGTATCCCTGACAAAGATACTTTAATTAACAAAATACAAAACAGAAACTGGTTTTCAAAATTTGACTTAAAATCTGGATTTTGGCAAGTTAAAATGCATCCAGAAAGCATAGAATGGACAGCCTTTTCATGTCCATTAGGACTTTTTGAATGGAAAGTAATGCCATTTGGACTTTAAAACGCTCCTCAAAAATTTCAAAGAATGATGGATGAATTTTTTAAGGATTGCTATGACTTTACTTGCATCTATATAGATGATATACTTGTTTTTTCAAAAACTAAAGAAGAGCATAGAGCACATCTTTACACTATCTTTACTATTTTTGAAAAATATGGACTTATTGTTTCTAAAAAGAAAATGGAACTTTGCAAAAACCATATTTCTTTTTTAGGAGCTGAGATAGGAGAAGGCACTATTAAACTACAACCACATATTTCTAGGAAAATACTTTAATTCCCAGATAAACTTTAAAACTTCAAACAATTACAATCCTTTCTAGGATTAGTAAATTACACTAGACCTTATTTTAAAGATCTTGCAAAACTTACTACACCACTTTACAATAAATCACAAACTAAAGGATATAGAAACTTTAATGACCAAGACATTAAAATTGTTCAACAAATAAAAGAAAAAATCCAACAACTTGAACCTATGGCTTTGCCATTAGATTCAGACTACTTAATAGTACAAACTGATGGAAGTAAATATGGATGGGGAGGAATACTTATTAAGAAACCAACTGAATACTCTCCTAAATCTACTGAAAAACTCTGTAGATACACTTCTGGTGTATTTAAGGAAAAAGGATATTTAACTTCTATGGATTATGAACTACTTGCTATTATTTATGTCTTAGAAAAATTTGCACTTTTTATACTTTCAAGAAAATTTTTTACTATAAGGACAGATTGCGAGTCCATAGTAAAATTTGCAGACACTAAAAATGAAAGGAAACTTACTGCAAACAGATGGCTCAAATTCAGAGAATTTGTGCTAACTAGAGGTTTTCATATTAAATGGGAACATACTAAAGGAAAAGATAATAGACTTGCTGATATCCTTTCCAGAAACATTTTAGACTATAAACTTTATGATCCTCCATAAATCATTTTAACAATTTGTCTAAAGTTTTGCAGAACTTTTCTAGACTTTACTATGGAGAAAACTTTCAAGGTGGACAGGTATGAACTTGCTGTTATTCCTGAAAGGAATCAGTTCAAAACTCCACTTCGTGAGAAACTTACTGAAGAAGAGCAATGCTTGGTTGACAATATTTGGAGCTTGTCAACTATAGCCCAATCCTCCGGAAGGAAGGCTACTTGCGTAAACTACTTAATTCAACTGTTGGTCTCNACTTAAGAAAGATCCAAAATCTGGAAATCCTTTATATAAAGGATATTACAGTATTGAGGAAGCTACTTCTATGCTAACTCAAAAGTTTGGAAATGACTTTGTTGTTTCTGAACAGATACTTAGGTATAAAGAATACCTAAAACACTTGGATCAGTTCTCTGATCAGGAACTTCTGAAAAACTTAGAAACTGGAGCTTCCAGCTCAATGAAACTTCAGAGGTTTGAACCTCAAACTCCTAAAAAGAAACTTGAGAACACTTTCTCAGAAGTAATGAAAACTTCCTTGAAACTTAAGGAAAAGGAGATTCCTACACTTGGAAAAATTCCAGCTCCAGTCACTTCTCTCAAATCCATTACTTCACCTTCACTAAACAAAAATCCAGTTTGTCCTGGAGAATGTTCCTTGAAAACTTTTGTCTTACTACAGGAATGTTTAGCCCAGTTGGCTAATTCAAACATTTCGACTCCTGGAATCTCAATCTCTTGGGATTTCAATTACAATCTCTACAAAACTTGTTCTTTACAATATCCAGATTGTCCAGAAAACCAACAATCAGATGACTTCGAATGTCTTTGTAAACTTGAGTTTGCCATTAGAGATGACTTCGAATGTCTTTGTAAACTTGAGTTTGCCATTAGAAGAGCCTTCGAATGTCTTTGTAAACTTGAGTTTGCCATTAGAAGAGCTCGAGAATGTCTTTGTAAACTTGAGTTTGCCATTAGAAGAGCTCGACTTCTTATTTGTAAACTTGAGTTTGCCATTAGAAGAGCTCGACTTCTTATTCCTGGGTTTAAACCTTTTAAATTTCAGGATTATCCAGTCAACTTTTCTACACTTCTAAAACATGGGTTGGTTAAGTCAGCCAATATTTCTCCACTCCATGAATTTTCTGGAATACTTCCAGAAATGCTGGCAGAAACTTTTGAAACTATCATCCCTGAATTTCCCAAAAAATTCAGATTGGATTTCACTTCCCTTTACCCAGACTTCAAAGAAAATAAACCTGCTTATCATCTACTAGAAGTGAACTTTCAAAAGGTGGATGATGAATACAAAGACTTTGAGGCAGAACATCAGCATCCCAGGGCCTTGAAACTTGAAGAAACAATGGAGATACAACTTGACCAGGCCAGGGCCAAGATACTTGCTGAAAACTTCAACTGGACAAAATTTAAATTTGCCAACAAGAACATACTGAGGGAGGACTCTCAAGGGAAGATCTACTGTGATCCAAGCATAGGATCAAGATACTTTTTTCCCTTTGAAATCACTCATCCCAATCCAAGACTTGTCAACTCCTACAAGAGAAGGATCAGGAGGATACTACCGAGAACTTTGTCTTCTTCCGAATCAGAAGATATGAATATATCTTGAGAAGACAGCACCACTTTACTTTGGCCAAGATAAGGGGGCCTGTCCCTTTCAACTTTACTTTAACTGTACCACTCTTTGCTGTACACTTTTTGACTATGGGGTAAGGAGATAAGATTCCTTATCTTTTTGTCACTTCGACCGAAGATATGAGATAAGATATATCTTATCTTCGGAATGTCAATAATGTAATTAGTAGACAGCTGTAAAGGTAGTTCTAGGTTCTTCTTCTTCCTTCTATATAAGGAGAAGCTTGTACATTTGTAAAAAACACACGAAAAATACCAGCAAATATCAATGAAAAACCCTTTTCAGAAAACACTTCACTTCTAAAAACTTTCTTCTTTTCTCTGCAAACCAGATTGCTACTAAGAGGTAATATTACTTAAACCAGATCTCTTTACTTTGTGTTTGTTCTTATTATTATGTTTTATTGTTCTTATTGTTCATATTTAAAAGACGTAAATCCTGCTTGAGCCGAAGCAACCTGTGTAGTCTAAGTTTATATGTCAGGTAGAGAAAGTACCCAGGTGGGGAAAAGAGAAACCTGAGTCTGAATACTTAGATGTTGTTAAGGTTGTAGACGGAGGGTCATGGGATCCTTTGGTTAGTAGGTTAGGGATGATAAGGTGAAAATAAAAAGAACAAATCTGATAATAAAGCAATAAAAGTAAGAACAAACATAAACTAAAAAGATCTAGATAAGTAATAAAACTCTTAGTACAGCAACCTGTGATGCAAGAGAGAAGAAGAATCTTCAAACCAGAAGGTTTTTTTTAAAACTTAAACTTCTTAAAAAACTTATTTATCATCATGGATAAAAAACTTATTCAACAACACTTTGGAAGTACTAAAAACTTTTTAACTGAGAAGATACATCAGGAAACTGATGAAATCCATACTTTTTATCAAGACCCAAATTCAGAAACATACTTTGACTACAACATCACTGTACCAAATCATAACTTAATTAAACAAGGATTAGACAAAACTTTCCCTACAGAAATCTCAAATACTATACTTTCAAAGTTAGAATTCCAAACCTTCCAAGAAACCTTATGTCTAGATTCAATTACAGAATCTACTGGTCAACTTTTTGAAAAACACGAACTAGAACTTAAACTCAAAGAATTATCCCACTTTGTAATTACTTCAAATCACATATCAGACTTCAGAGGTTTCCTTAGACCTTTTGAGGTAAACGCCACTTACCACCTTGGTAACAAACTCCAAATTTTCAACTTTCCCACTTATAATAATCATCATGAGACTGATGATTGGGATAGGAGACACTGGAATTATTCCAGTGGACCAGAGACAGACTAAAACTTTATAAACCTTTACTAAAGGCATACTCCACTCCTGCGGGAGCATACCCCCCCTACTTGGTATCAGAGCTTTTACGATTTCTGAGACATAAAATGGAATATACTTATTTTGATACTTTTACTGTCATGAAAAAACAATATAGAGAAGTCATAAGACAACTTAAAATATACAGACCTCTTGTTGAAGAAAATCCAAACTTCAGTAAGAAAAACCTTTATGATAGACACTGTTATTATGCTTACAAACATTTACTTAGAGAAAAAACTTATTTTGAAAGACTTTTTGCAAAAATAACTCATTAATATGGATACTCCCAGGTATTCTGGAAACACTTTTCTTATAAATATCAAGCATGCCAAAGCAAGCCTTGATTATTTATACAGACAACTTAGAAATTTTGAACTTGAGATACAAGACCCCATTGCTTTTAGACAACACCCTTACCAAAAAGCTTTGGTAAGATCTATAAGAGCTACTAGAAGCCTTATAACTGAATTTACAGATTGATAAAACTTTTTTATGAACTTTTTTGAAAGAAAATTAAACCTGAAACTTTAAAACCCACTGAAATAACTTCTTACTCAGAAGGAAAAAATGGACCTCTTTGCCTAAGATTTGGAAACTATGAAGCTTCTGATCAAAAGGATCTAGAAGAAGAAACTAATGGATTTAACAGAAGAACAAATCCAACAAAAGATAAACATAGTGAACACTTAATGAACTTACTTAATGAAGAACTAGAAAACAAGATAGATACAAACATAATTGAAAAACTGAACCAAAACTTAGCAAAGAAAGAAATACTTCACCAATATCTTATAGATATTGAACAATTCAAAAAAGATTTTGTTGAAGAAACAAAATCAGAAACTGAACCAATGTCTGTCAAAAACTTTGCAGATATTGAAACAATAAACTCTAGACAAAACGAAGCAACTGCTTCATCACACCCTACTACTTCATATCCCAGAACTAATCCTGAACAAATGAGCTATAACTTGGGACATCCTCCCAGAAGAGCTGTAACTATTTATGACCAAAATAATCCTAACAGAAGAACTTTAGGAAAACAAATGCCTCATGAAGTACAAATACTCAGTAATGAACCAACTATACTTAACATAACTAGGGTTCATCCACAACTTTTTGATAACTATATTGAACAATGGACTGCACTTATAATAAGAGACTTTGAATCAAAACACCCTTATGTAAATGACGGAGAAGAAATGATTAAAATAGCTGAAAATTACTTAGGCGGAACTGCTAGAGCAGCATGGGAAGCTTTTAAACTAAAATTTCCTGATAAGCTTGCAGAATTAGCAATGCAAGGAAATAGTATACACAACTTTGCTTATCAAATACACACACTTCTCACTGGAAGAGAAGCAAACACTGGCTTAACTATAAGACAAGCAGAAGCCATGAGAGATCTAGAACAAATCCAATTGTATGATTGGCATAAGGTTATAGATTTCTTAATAGACTTTTTATCACTAGCTTGCACCTCTGGAAACTATTTCTCTAAAGACCTTGGAGAAAGACTTTTTTCAAAATTACCTGGACCTTTAGGAAAAGAAATCCATGATTCTTGGAACTCAATACCTAAAGAAGAACTTTTTGATAACATGGGAACTAGAATACAACATGTTATTAGTGAACTTAAAACTAGATGTACTTATATACAAATCCAGAGAGACTTAAAACAAAAGAATGTAGGTTTTTGTAAAAATATCTACACTCCGCAACAATATGGGAGGCATCCTGATGATCCAACTCCCAGAAGACAACCTGCGAAACCTAAAAGAAACTATGTCAAAAGAAAATACATAAGAAAATCAACTGCTAAAAAACCTTATCTTAATAAAGACAAACATGTTACTAAATACAATCCAAACAAAAACTACAAGAAAACAATAACTTGTTATGCTTGTCAGAAACCTGGACACTTATCCTCTGTTTGCCCAAACAGAAATAACTTATTTAATGAAGAAGCAAACTTAGTAAACACCATTAATGAAGATATACTTGAAATTACATCTGATATTTCAGATACTTCAGAAATCTGGAGTATATCTGGTCCACTGGAATAATTCCAGTGTCTCCTCCATAACGAAATCATATTTCCCGCCCAAAATATTGTACATTAAAACAATTAAAACAATAAAATAATATTAAAATTACAATAATATTAAAACAAGAAATCCTAAAAAAAGAAGAAAATGAAGCAATTGTAGGGTGACATTAATTTGATAACTGCTTACTATTTACAACCACCATATGTAACTAAACTTACTCGGTAGTACAATGTCTCATTTCTGTCACGAAGTCGGTTTAAGATCCTCCATATGACGATTGTTCTATGTTTCGCCAGGGTGTGGAGAGTTATACTATCTTAGATGTCTTTTAAATTTGGTACGCGGACCTTTTAGCCATGAAGATATTCGCACTGTTGCAGGAGTCATTCATAATTTGTTTTGGGATGGGTGTTATGAATATGGATTATTAGATGATGACAAGGAGTACATTGATGGCATTATTGATTCGAGTTATTGGGCATCCGCGTATGCTTTGCGAAGGTTATTTGTTACGCTTCTCACTTCAAGTTCACTCAGTAAGCCAAAAGTACACTAGTACAAAAAAGCACATAAAACACCACATTTAGTTATATAAGAACGGTAGTGTATTCTTTAAAAAAACGCGCGGTGACAATCCGCTACCGTTGTTTGATGAAACGGTAGCGGTTTAAAAGGGAAAAAAAAAAGCTTTTTATATTCCGCAACCGTTCAAAGTTGAAACGGTCGTGGATTATAATATATAATACATCGCATACGCGCACCTGCGCAGTCCGCACCTTCTCCCTTTCTCTCTCTCACTCTCACGCTTATGCCGCCACCGCGACGCCTCCTCGCCACCATGGCGCCTCCACTGCGACGCCTCCTCGCCACCATGATGCCTCCACCGCGGTGCCTCCACAGCCGCCGACTCGTACTCTCACACCTTCAAATCGGCCGAGACTAAAGGGCAAAGGCTCAAAGGTAAACTCAGATCTGTCTTTTCTTTTTCTTTTTTCTTAAAATAAATATCAAATATGTCTTCTCCGCCTTCAGGAGCGACCGAAATGTCATTAATAGCCGGTTTTCTCTGCTTGTTTTTGGATAAATCATTAATGTATACGGTGTAGATCTGTGTTTGTTTATGTGGATTTCTGCATTTTTGTGTGGATGGAGTGGTTGGATGTACGGAGCTGCGCGGTGATGTGGAGTTTTAATTTGATTTTGATTTTTCTGGTGTGTTAGTTTTCATTTTTCTGGGGTGTTAAAGCTTTATTTTTTTCTATTGGTTGAGACCACCGGCGGCTGCGTGATGTACTCGGGTCACGAGAACACAGCGATGGTCTCTGTCTGCTCCAGTGGCTACTTGAAGATAACTCAAGCCAGTGGCTACTTGAAGATAGCTCAAGCCAGTGGCTACCTGAGAATCGGTCCAAAGCCGCCTCTCATACAGCGGTAATTTTTTTTTCGTATTTCTTTCAAACAAAAATTTGCACTTACAAATTCGGTATTCACTCTTGAGAATTCAATTCCTATTCTTACTCAGAAATTGAAATCTTAATGCATGAAATAAGCCGCATTAAGATTAGGGTCAGGATGCTACTGCTCGGATTAGGGTACTTTTCTCTTCCAATATTCCCAATTGTTGAACTTTGTTTATTTGGTTCAATCTGACATTGTGCTCATTTGCTCTTGATTTTTTTACTTTCCAACTTATTTCTTAGAAATTTCTTTGTAGTTAGTGATGGTAGAATTAGGGATGCTGCTCTGAAAATGGTCAGTGATGGTAGAATTAGAATTTCTTAAAAAACCTTTATAATGAGAAAATTGGTTTTGAGGCAATGATTATGGTCTTCAGTCAGTTCATGTTTCTTTACTCTAACATGCATTTTTGTTGGGGAAAAACTGTTGCTCAAGTGAAAAGATAAATTCTATTATTCTTGGGTTAAAAGTAGGATCTACGGCTGACACTTGGAATTTGCAGTGTTCCTTCACTCAGTAGGATCTATGGTTAAAAAGTATGATTTTTATCTTTAAGCTATTGAATGCTCTATACTCTATTGCTTGCAGAACTTGAAAAATTCTTATCATAAACATGACAATTCACAAGTAGTCTGATGATGGTTATGCAGTGGGCGGAGATTTTGTCTACTGATGCTTTCTTGGCATTTGAGGATGTCGGACTAGATAACAAGAAGGTATTTCCTGAGCAGAACTTGTTTACTTCATATGCTTCTGATTCTCTTTTCAACCTTTACGTTTCCGTTCTGCATTTTTTTTCGCTCTAGTTGTAGTTTTTGTTTCCCAATTTTGAATTATATTGGTTAGGTAGTTTTCCATACTATTTCTCTAGACTTTACTTAGAAGCTTTAAATGCATATATGCTTTGATTTGATATTGGAGTCTTGATTTAGCTATATTGGTTAATGCATAGCTCATTTCTTTCTTTTAAGGGGTGAATTTACACGTAATGCTACTGTGTTCTGTTGTTTTTCTTTTCCCCTGCTAATGTGTGTGCAAATCCATTTCAAATTTTCAATGTGTTGCATTATATTAGAGGTATTATATCCTCCGTGGACATTGAAGACTTGTTTAGAATTAATTTGAGCAATTATTTAATCCAATTCAAGCAATGGTAACATCAATAAACATAACTGACCCAACTCATATCTTCACTTGCACTATATAATATTTGATGTTATAATTTAAATAATTATATATTCATTCAAATATTCTTAATATATTATAACAAACCCATTCCGTGCATCGCACGGGTGTAAATACTAGTTTATTTATAATAACTAAAACCCCATATCAATCATCAATCTAACAAGCAAACCCTTACACCTCTTTTTTTTTTTTGGCCTGTTTGGTTGGATGTAGTTTGGGAGGAATTGCAATTTAGTGAATTCTTAAACTACAGTGTTTGGTTGGAGGGAATTGCAATTCTGCAGAATTGCAATTCCCTCCAAATGATGAATTGCAATTCATGGGTCGGTGGAGAGGAGGGGCAATTTGTTGGTGTAAAGACAATTTTGCCCCTCCTCCCATACCCTTTGTTTTTTTTTATTTTTAAATTTTTTTTTTTGAAATAATAATAATAATTAATAATAATACTTATTATTATTATTATTATTATTATTTTGAAAGAATTATTATTATTATTTTGAATTATTATTATTATTATTATTATTATTATTACTACTACTACTACTATTATTATTATTACTATTACTACAACATTTACCACAACATAAGGGCATTTTAGTCATTTTGTCGCTTCTTACTTTTCAATTCCCTGTACTCCATACCAAACACTGTAATTTCAATTCCTACTTTATTCATTGAATTACAATCCCACCGAATTAATGTTTGCTACTCTGTTTTTCTCATCTAGTTTAAAAATTAGATAGAAATGGTTCTTCAACCACTAAAAATTTAACATAATACTTTTATACAATTTTTAATAGTGAAGGTCCATCCTTCTATATATATATATTAAAATTTTAAAATAAAAGTATAATTATATTTGTGAGATAAAAAAAATTAATTCCATTATTGAATAAAACAAACAAAAATGGAATTTTTTTAAATAGATCACGTGGTACCTGCAATTCAATTAAGGGGGGTTTGAACTCCCAACCTCTTTTAACGGTCAAGAGTGCTCAACCACTAACCCCAACCAAGCTAATTAAAGAAAAATCTTATTATACTACTAGTTATGTGCTTGCATGGAATATTATTACATTTAACACAAAAATACTCTAGTTTGATTGTTTTCTCCTTTTCGGATCGAATGGATTTCATTGAGAGTTTTTGTGTGATCTTACTTGGGTCCTTTTCTTGGGTAGTTTTTCTTCTGATCTGACAGTATTTTTGCAAATCTGAAACACAGAAAATCAATACCAAGTTATTATAACTATTATTTTGTAAATGTTATGTTCATTTTACCTATGATCTTCCATTTGGTAGAGCAACAGTTATACTGTTTGACCACAAGGTTTTTAGCTAATGACCATATATATATATATATATTCTCCAGAATAATATAATTATGTATGTGTCTGTGGTTGGGGTTGGGGTGGGGAAGGGTAGTGATGTGTGCATATCATTATGTAGAGTATATAGGATCCTCACTTTTTCAAAATGTCCTCGTTTGTGTAATCCTTTGAAACTCGCATATATATTCCGGAATTGAGATCCACTTTTGAAACTGGTTGTTTAAGCAAGTTTTCACCGATTTCTCTAAGGTGTATCATATTCTCCAAAGAAGCATTATCCATTGCTGCAATTGTCCCTTCTAAGGCATTATCCTGTTATAAGTGTTGAGTATACATCATCATAAACCCCAACAATAATTAACTGAATCGAGTCATCTCTTGAGTTACTCAGTAAAATCTCAGACTTAGTTCTATAATGCTATGGAAGCATATATATATAGTACATATGGAAATTGTGTTACCTGAATTCTGAGATAATTCTCCCCAACATTAAGAGACTGAAAGATTGTAGAAATGTGATAATCAACCATATCTGCCATTCCATAGGAAACCAAGTTGATGAGAGGGCTTGAAATTAGTGTAGGGATTCCAGTGTCAATTTGAACCATCCAATCTAAAATGTTCCATTTGGCTGCCACCTCAGCACTGTATTTGTTCTCCAAATTCCGGGAACCTGAGCCTAAAGAGATGACCAAAAGCTGACTATAGTCCATAGCCTTGAGCTTCTTTGACAGAAACTTGCGATTTTTCTCCATCCCAACCTTGTTTGCTTCACTTAGGCCAACCAAGGTCTTCAACCGCATTCAATCAACAAGCACCATAAATCCATAATATATATATACTATAACTTTTTAATAACTTTATAATCATAACTAATAACACGTTTTTTTAGTAGAGTTTCATTGACTGTGGTGGTGCAAATTAAAGCACTACAAGTACCCAACATTGATTCATATTCTATATTAAATGTAAGATGATTGATATTGCACAAGAGTGAAGTTCTTGGTAACTTAGAGCTACAATAATGAAACTATATTGAATTACAGAATTTATATCTTTTTTAGTAGAAGTGTCAAAACGGACCAGCCAAACCTACGTAAAAAGTTTTTGGGATACAACATAGTATTTATAGACTAGCTAGCCTTAAATCGCTATTCTATAACAAATGAAAATGATTACACGTGCTTTTAGACTATTATCCTTGTGATTGTTGGTGTTAGCAAGAATATATATAGGAGAGTTACAACAAACTCCATGTCTTTAAGTCATTAGAGGCTGTTATGATATTATTAAACCGGCCTAGCTAACTCTTCAAAAGAAAATAAAGTTTTGTTAGTTAATGGTTAGAGGTATTTGTTAGTAGGGTAATGGTTAGTGGTATTTGTTAGCTAGCTAGTGGGGTAATGGTTACTGGCATTTGTTAGTGGGGTAATGGTTAGTGGTATTTGTTAGTAGGGCACGGTAATGGTTAGTGGTAGGTGTTAGTGGGGTAGTGGTTAGTTTTTTCTTTACTTATAAATAGACTTGTAATAACATTCTTCAATTTCAAGTTATTAGAGAGAATTTAGCCTCCATCTTACATTCCCTCTCTCTTATTCTCAATTACATTTCGTTAAGCTTAATATATTAAATATAATATATGTAACAGGCTTAGTCATCTCTACCGAGCGAGTAGTCGTTTGGTTAGCCCATCTTTCAAATACTTAGGTGAGAATGAATTAACCCTTTGATTCATATTGCTAACCCGAGCCCAAGCTAATAACAAGCTATCCTCAAGTCTCAAATTAAGGTCAGGGATATTATTCTCAACTACGGTTAAGTATTAGTTTCTATTTTTTTTTAAAGAAATATTGTTGTAGTGGTTGAATCTCAAGCACATCTAGTGCTACATGTGAGATTGTGCAATCGACTCGCCTAAAAAATTTGGTATGTAAAGGAGGTGATGAGGATACCGGATTGTTTGCGACCACGCCACCATCTACGAGGTTGAACTCGTACTCCTTGCCTAGGATGTCGTGATTCACAAATTTGTACGGAGGGAAATATGTCGGCGCTGCAGACGTCCCAATGCACACATCCGATAGCAAAGCATCCATACCAGCACACACATTAGCCTATACAATATAATGTAATGTTCCAACTTTTAACGTTAAAACTTACTAATTAACAAAAGCAAAATAAAGAATTTTGTATATTTGAAATCAATGTAATCGAGATAGTTTCATACAAGATTAACCGAACCAAGTAATCAAAAAGCCCATTGGTTAATTACCTCACGGGAAGAGAAAATAATTGGTTTGAAAGACTTGATGTCAAAGGTTGGAATGACAAGATTAGTCAAAGCTTGATGTAGCCGAATGCCTCCTAGCTTTATCCTTATCATTTGCCGAAGGAACTCTCCATCATACTTGGGACCTTTCAGCATATCTTGGATCCCTCTATCAAACATACATAATTAATTCACACCATATAAAAAAACTCATGACACAAACACACAACACGACACACATGTTTGTATAGTGTACGAACTTGGTGATATCCCCAAAGTCTAAGGTGTTGATCGAGATTATGTCAATTTGCACTGGGTGCAACAAACAATGCTGTTTAGGTTACAATTATGTTAGCTAGCTTGGATTGCATTTCTATTGTATCTGTGTAAATCGACACCTTAAAATTTTATTTTTTCTAATGACGAGAGAAATTCACAATTATTATCCGATAATTTGCATAGGATGGATATGGTCTGTTTAGTAAAATAGTTAGTCTATCAGTCAATTTTGACTTATTTGACCACTATTAACTATTTGACTTGGTTAAAAAAATAATATAAGTGTTGGTTAATCAATTTTTTGTAACTTCAAAATGCTAAAATTCAAAAAGTTACTCAAAACAATTTTTTCGATTAGGTTTTTTGAGAAAAGAAATTATATCAAACAGCTATCAGCTAATTTACCAAACACATTACTACAATCAACTAAGGTTATCAACTAGTTATACTCTATAACTTAATCAGCTAACAACCATTTACCAAACATATATAACATATATCTCGCCATGTAATTCTAGTCAACAAAAAATCACAAAAAGATAAATCAGCTTAAATTACCTATAACTAACAAGCTCAAATCAAAGATAATCAATAGACTTTGATGGGAGTCAAAAATGGTAAATTAAAATTAAGACCTTCCTGATGGGAAGATAAAAGGGCCATATTCAAAAAGCATAGGTGTGATATCCTTGGCGGAGAAGGCCGGCCGGTTATGTTCATCGGGACTAGCTAACATGGTGGCTATGAGACCACCAACACTTGTTCCTGCAATCACATCAAAGTAGTCTGCAATTCTCGCATCTTCCCCATCCACCTCCTATCAAAACACCATCCAATTAATTGCTTTCATATATTTATATATATTCATATAATATATTTCTTGAACATAGAAGCAGAATGAATGAATAAACCTGAAGCTGGGATTCAAGAAATTCAAGAATCGTAGCAGGAATGATTCCTCTAATGCCACCTCCATCAATGCTGAGGACTGTGTAAAGTTTTGCAGCAGTTGAGTGCTTGTTATTTTGAATGCAGGATGATGATAACGATGCACCCATATTTTGTGTATGTTCCCACAAATTTTAAGTATTGGAGCTTTACTATATACAGTCAAATTAAAGAAAACTCGATTACGAGGGCAGTTCAATTGGTTCTTAGGTGAAAAATTATGGACATACAAGGACACATGATCGTACCTGATAATTGTGGACACCATCCATACACCGACCCTCCCAGCTAATAAGCCGTTGAGTCACTACGATTTACCCAGAGAAATTTACCTTTTGTAGGTAAATTAAAGAAAAACTCCTCACATGAAATATAATATACATGAAGTATATTTCATACTTCATAGGCTGATAGGCATTATATATAACGTTATTCCCGTGAGGTATGTAAAGAAAAATATTAGTTACATGTTGAAAAAGTTAATATTTTACATAAACTATTTCACTCTTAATTATGTGCTAAAGTAAACTTTAACCTACTCAAAAAAACAAAAACAAAAAAAACATTAAAAAAAAAAAACAAATTTTAACATGTTCATACCTAGCTTAATTGCATGCATTATCATTGCTTAAAATAGACTTTAAAATGAATGTTGGCGTGATCGACTTCAGGGGCGGATCTAGAGAGAGGTAATGGGGCAGTTGCCTCCCTCACGTATTCCTCCCCACCCCCTTTTATATATATATATATATATATATATATATATATATATATATATATATATACACACACACACACACGAATCCTGTGAGAACACTACTAAAGGACAGAAATAAAAACTAATATTCGATGGATGATCAAATTAAAAAAAAAAAATACACCGTGATATTTTTTTAATTATCATCAACTCCACCTTGCAAACTTTAACACTTAAATATGTAGGTTGTGTTTGGCAGAGCTTATTTAGGAGCTTATAGCTTATTTTAAGCTACTAATAAGCTATAAGCTTTGTTTGGTAATGCTCTCAAAGTAAGCTAGTAGCTTAAAATAAGAGTTTATTTTGAAACGCTACTTCAGGTAGCTTTTCAAAAATAAGCTAGTAGCTTCTTAACTTTTTTCCATCTTTATCCTTATTATTTTAAATAAATGACATCATTTATCCCTCCCAATTAAAACTCTTTTGGCATTTTTTCTTCAATATGTTTCGTTGTAATTTTAATTTGATATTTGTGTTTGAACAATAATTTTTCTATGAACTAATTTTATGAATTATAAACATTTTGTTTTACTTTATATATTTTTAAATATATGTTCTTAGTTTATATTTTATTAAATTATATTGATTTTATTATTTTATATTTTAATATGTAAACAAACCTATTTAAATTTAAAATTATTTAACTTTTATGTAGATGACATTTTAGTCTTTTTACATTTATCAACTTATCAAAAAGCTAATTTTACCAAACACTTTTAAGCATACCAGCTAGCTTAATAACTCTTCAGATTTCAGCTTCGAGCTTATAACTTTTCAGCTTTCAGCTACCATTTCAGCTAGGTTTGCCAAACATAGCCGTAATCTTTAACAAGACCTTGTGATCTAGTAGCACTCGGTTGCACCCTCATGTGGAAGGGAGTGGATTTGAGCCTCAGTGAAAGCGTTATTGTCTAAAAATATGCAAATCTGGTAAATTATATAAAATCAATAAAAACTCTAAATTTTACATCTAAACTATAAATGTTAAACCTTACATCAATCAGCTTTAGTCTATAACCCAACGGGGTAGTTCAAGTGGCAAGTGAACTCTCTTTGTGGAGAAGAATTTCGAGAGAACTTGGGTTTAATTCCCACAAGCGATTATTCCCCCTGGGCCAGCTCCTGTGCCTCTCGGAGTGAAAGTGAATTTACCAAAAGACGCTTTAGTCTATGTATTTTTTTTTTAAATTGAAAATGTTTGGAACACTATTTTAAAAAATTAATAGTTAAAAATTAAAATGTGAAGAAGTGTTACTATTGTAAATTCAAATTAATTTATAAGGTATAACATAAATTTAATATTTTCCTTCGCTCGTATGCAACAAGTCTGACCGAGAGAGTGCTGATAATAATCAAATAATTCTTGTGACTTTTAAAGTGCGGAAATTATGCTCTACCTACTCGACAATACTTTTCAAGCATAAATTTAAATATTTAATTGTTAAAAACCTAGAATCTCCCATCTTACTAAATCACTTTATTTTTAAAAAAAAATCTACAATTAAATTGAAAAAGAAACACGACCATACAATGATAAATAACTATGGAGTACGTACTAAATAATTTAATATTGTCCCCAACATTTTAGTTTCCTCACGTAACCGAGAGTACGTACTCCTGCTTTCATAGACTATAACGAAAGAAAATTACACTAACGAAGGTTTATTGCTCCATTCATTCATAGATATAACTGTATAAAGAAATAAATACATTGAATAGCCGTCTTAGCTCAGTGGTAGAGCGCGTGGCTTTTAACCACGTGGAAGCGTTTTGCTAGAGTTGCCCAAGCCCCCCCACGAGTGAGCTGTATGACGGCATTTTGCCCCCCATTACGTGGTCATGGGAACATTGAATAGCTGTCCTAGTTCGGTGGTAGAGCGCAACATTGAATAGCTGTCCTAGTTCGGTGGTAGAGCGCGAGGCATGTTTAACCACGTGGGTAGAGCGCGAGGCATGTTTAACCACGTGGTCGTGGGTCTATGATATAGTCAACCACGTGGTCAAGTCGCCCAAGCTCCCCACGAAATTGAGTCATATGAACATTGAATAGTCGTCCTAACTCGGTGATAGAGCGCACGTGGTCGTGGGTCTATGATATAGTCAACCACGTGGTCAAGTCGCCCAAGCTCCCCACCAAATTGAGTCGTATGAACATTGAATAGCCGTCCTAACTCGGTGGTAGAGCGCGTGACTTTTAACCACGTGGTCGTGGGTCCACGATATAGTTGTCCTAGCTCGGTGGTAGAGCGCGTAGCGCGTGGCTTTTAACCACGTGGTTGTGGGTCCATGATATAGCCGTCTTAGCTCAGTGGTAGAGCGTGTGGCTTTTAACCACGTGGTTGTGGGTCCATGATATAGCCGTCCTAGCTTAGTGGTAGAGCGCATGGCTTTTAACCACGTGGTCGTGGGTCCATGATATAGCCGTCTTAGCTCAGTGGTAGAGTGCATGGCTTTTAACCACGTGGTTGTTGGTTCGATCACCACAAATGGCGTTTTGCTTAAGTCACCCAAGCCCCACTAGCTCAGTGGTAGCGCGTGGCTTTTAACTACGTGGTCGTGAGTTCACGATATAAAACCCATCAAAAAAAAGTATACGATGTCGATTTTTTAAAACAACTGACGTCATATCTTAAATTTTTAAAATGTTTTTTAAATCAACATACGACGTCAATTTTTTTTTCTAAATGATGTTGTATCATTTTTAAAAAAGTAAATTACTTATTTTTTTAAAAAAAATTTAATGAAGATATGACGGTGTTTCTTAAAATTTTTAAATCCTTTCTTAAATTTTTAAATTCTTTTAATAAAGATACAACGTCGGTTTTTTAAAAATCGACGTCATATACTTTTTAAAAAAATAATAAATAATATATACGACGTCGATTTTTTTTGAAAAACCGATTCAAAGTCGGTTATACTAACAAATCGACGTCGTATCCTTTTTAAATCTAGATCCGCCTATTTTTCTTCTTATTCACTTTCTTTTCCTTCTTCTTCTTTTCTTCTCCTCACCGCCATCGTCATCGTTGCCACCTCCTCCTCCTCCTCCTCCTTCTTCTTCTTCTTCTTCTTCATCCTCCTCCTCCTCTTCTTCTTCTTTTCACTGTCGCGGTCCGCCACTCCACCACCACCTTCCTTTTTCATTTTGAGTTTAAAAAAATTTTTTAAGTATTATTTTAATTTGTGAATTTTTGTTATTTGAAAATAATAATTTTAAATTATTTCGAATTATGTTTTTAAATTTGTGTGAATTGTTATAAATATTTTAAAATTATTTCAAATTATTTGTTTATAATAGGTGGTATTTTTTGTATTTCCTGTGAAACTTGGTGTGTATTAAATATTATGATGAACTTTAATTTTAGTTTTATATTAAATTATATTTCAAATTATTTTTTGTTTAATTTAAAAAATAGATACGACGTCAGTTTTTAAATAAATTTGGTGTCATATGTTTTAATTTTTTTAAAAAGCATATGATACCACGTCAGTTGTGGTATCTCTCTTTAAACAAAATAATTAACTATACGGCGTCGGCTTTTTTTTTTTTTTTTAATTTTATTTTTCTAAAAACCGATATCGTATGTATTTTTTAAAAAATTTAAAAATAATATATGATGTCAATTTTAAAAAACTGACGACGTATCATTTATTTATTACGTCAGTCAGAACTACGTCTCTTTTCAAAGCACAAGTGTTTGTTTGTTTGTTTGTTTTAACGCAATTGCTTTAGCTATATATGGCAAATGTAAAATATCATACAACAACTATATATAGAGTCAATGAACTTAGCAACTAATAAATGAAAATATCTTGTACTACTCTTTGATATGAGTTATGAGAAAATTGACATGCGCAATTCGAAAGTACGTTTTGGAAAAAGTTTACCTTATGACCCTAGCCGGCAAAAAATGATAATGAGATAAATCAATTTAAGTTGTCAATAGCTAATCGGTTCAAATCAAGAAGGTCAAGAGGCAATTCTTACATTAAGTAAAATTTAAAACTGTGTAATTACCAATTAAAAATCAATCGCCGGACCCAATTTTGTAATCCATACTACTCTGATTAATGGTAAGCATAAGTGGTCGTCATAGTTGCAGATGAATTTGTCTTTAATGAATTGCATTTAATCTAACTTTTTGTCCATTCAGATTTAACTTTAATATCAACCATGCATTATCACATAAGAGCATCAAGTTTATTTCAAAACAATCATTAAGTAAAGTGAACAAGTAAGCTAATGTACATACTCAAATAAACTTATGCGTAGCACTTATGGTGATGAAGCATGCAATGGTTCAAATAACATTCAACTAAAACATACACTTTGGTAGGTTCAATACAACTTTCTTCGAAATATGATTACAAGAATACTCAAAGATGAACAAGAGACAAATTGAACAACAATGTGGAATGGAGAATATCAACTGCAACATTAGCCCTTCAACCAACCGAACAAACATAAACTCTACATACATCAGATAAGCAAATGATGACACCAAATCCAGTCAGCCGGGATCTAATGCAGACAACAACGCCCTCATTGCTAGAGATCAGAGATCATCTTTCTAACCCAGTGGGGTAGCTCAAGTTGCAAGTGAGCTCTCTTTGTGGGGAGGAATTTCGGGAGAATCCGGGTTCAATTCCCATAAGTGACGATTTCCCCTGGGCCAGCTCCCGTGCCTCCCGGAGCGAACGTGGGTGGACCCCGAACCCCGGACCGTTACACGGACGAAGAGAAAGACTCTGTAAATTTACTAAAAAAAAAGAGATCATCTTTCTACGTAGAGAAAATTAAAGTAGCCAAAGTGAGTAATATTACCAAAATTTTAAGATTATATATATATAAATATAATGACGTAAAATATACATTATTTGCTATCATAATATTTCGTTAATGGCAATACAATTGAGGATTTAAAGTTTAAATAAAAGCATAATATACTTTGGAAAAATCTCAAATTAAGGGGTGTAGCTCCATGGAGATACATGCACACTAACACATACAACGAGAGGATGGTGGAGATGTTTCATTGAAATACATACCTTGATTTTCATAAGCTTTTATCAAACACAAAATTAACAAAATGTTTCGTCGCTGTCTTCCATCGAACATTCAACACTTTCTTCTTCAAAAATCTCATTACTTGGCAAGTCAATCTTGAAACAATATTCAAAATGAGAATTGGAAAATGCAACAAATTAATCAGATTTGCAGAACCAGAAGCCAAAACTAGTATTTGAATATCACAATAAAGAATTAGAGAAACACCTTAGTTCCAAGATCATCAACAATGAATGCAGGTTCATCTCCCCTCCTCTGATTCTCATAAGTAGACATCTTACTAATTTCATGTGCAGAATTCACAAGAGAAGAATAACAACTCTCTAGCACAATTGATTTCAATGTTTCGATGTTGGCAAAATCAATTGGAACTTGTTTTAATTCCCAGCAATATTTCAGGACTAATTTCTCCAAAATAGGAAAATGATTAGCACTTGCATTCCAACTTGTGAAATCTAAGCGTGAAATGAGAAGCACCTTTAATTTTTTAAATCCCATCTCTGTTTGTTCCCACTTTGAGCCGCAAAATGCAAAATCCTTTAGTTTGAGAGTCTCCAAGTTGGGCAACTTCCCAACAATGTGTATCTCCTTCCATGGCACATAAGTATAACGAAGTGTCAACTGTTTAAGATTTGGAGGAAAAGAAGTAGGAAGATAAAAGCGCTCTACCCTTCCTATTTCAACCTTCAATTTTTCAAGTAGATGTAAATGAACAAGGCTCTCAAGACAACCATGCACCAACTCACCTTCAATGTAAATCCCTAGCTCCTTCAATTGTGGAACCATTTTAAAATTTTTATTTTGGTTTGAGCTAGCAACTTTCAACCAATAAAGAGTTTGCAAATTCTCTTGAATCAAGCTTGGGAGACACTGTGAATATCTTTTTTCAAGATGCAAGTGCCTCAATTGTAACAAATCCAAAATATTACTTGGCAGTTGCAAATGACACCCTCCCATCCATGAAGAAACAACTAGAGTTTGCAAATTTTGAAGCTTAGAGAATCTAAACTTATAAACAGAACCTATGGTGCTTAAAGCCAAGTATCTCAAATGAATTAAATCCGCTATTCCACTAGGCATGCCATGAGAGTATTTAAGTAAAGATAAATCCAATACTCTTAGTAGTTTCAAACATGGGTGCACCAACCTGCATCTTGAAAGGTAGAAATCTTTTCCAAAGTATAGAATAGAACGGATTTCATGGCAAGAGTGATTCCCATAACATGCTTGAGTGATCGGCCAATAACTTGATTGACAACTTATCCAACGGCGAACTTCTAGAGCATACTTTTCATTTAGAAGAGACATAATGTTCTTCTTTTTAGCTTCTCTCACACACATCTCATGCACTCTATCATGAATTTTACATCTATTAATCTTGCCATCAACACTTCGCTTGTCAATTTGAACTAGATTTCTATTAATGAGATCATACAAGTAACTTTTTGCCACTTCTTCCAAACTCCTATTTCTTTCTGGCTTTAGAAATCCCTCTGCAACCCACAAGTTAATTAGTTTCGTAAAAGGAATACTGCTATCTTCAGGGAAAACTCCAAAATAAAGAAAACAAGCTTTCAAATGATTTGGCAAGTAATTGTAACACAAAGATGTAATCGCTTCCAAATTGTTATTTTCATGCCTTAATTGTGCTGTACGCAAAGTTTCACGAACATCTTCCCATATTTCTAATGAATTGTTAACGGTAGCTAGAAGTCCAGCAATCAAAACAGCTACCAGGGGTATTCCCACGCATAGTATACTAATACTTCTTCCAAGTGACTCAAAGTAGGGATCTGGCTTCCATCTTTCATCACCAAACACAATTCTTTTAATTAGGTCCCAACATTCATCATATGTTAGGAACTTCGAAATAAAAATTTGTTCAGATAAGTATGTACACACCTCTCTTAATCGAGTAGTTATTAGAATCCGACTTCCATTTAAATTATTTGGAAAACATATTTGGATGACATCCCATGCTTTAACAGTCCACACATCATCTAAGACAATTAAATACCTCTTACCCACCAAACTTTTGCGTAATTGCTCTGCTAGCTCAGCCTCACCTTTGTTGGAGATTTCAGTAGTGACTGGCAAAATACAATCCAAAAGCTGAATGAGCATCTCTTTTACATTATGTTCTCGAGACACAACAGCCTGGGCTCGAATGTGAAAGTGATACCTAACTTCAGGATCTTCATAAACCATTTTGGCTAATGTAGTCTTCCCAAGACCTCCCATCCCCCAGATTGGAATAACTCTTCGTTCCATTAACCCATTTGTGAGCCAGTCCACTAGTGTCCTTGCATCATTATCAAATCCAACTATGGGTGTATCCTGAGGGATTAAATCACTTGGCCTTGGGGAGCTAACACCAAATATGATGTTCTCTTCCTTGATATCATTTGTTGATGAAGTGAATAAGAAGTTTGGTTTTAGCATCAGGATCCTTACTTCAACTGCCTTAATATCTTTGAGTACTTGTTGTATGGTCTGATAAAGCTGTTGGCAAGCCTCCTCAACAAAACACTCATCTCCTCCATTAGCATTAGCTGCCAAATAAAGTAGCCTTAGTTTAGATTCTATTTGGCCTTCCGCTTTAGTAGCTACATCTTGGATCTCACTTTCCAACTCTTCTTTAGCTTCAGGATCTTCGGGTTTCAGCTCAGATTCCTCCAAAAAAGCTTGCAGAAAGTAGAGCTTATCCCTCAATGACACAATCGTTTCTGTATCATGAAGAACCAAACATGGTTTGGGTTGCAAAAGCTGCTGCTCCACTAACTCCAAAAGGGAGGTTACAACAACAAAAGCCGCCATTCAACAACTCGATATGATCGATCAATCTACTTTATGTATGTTTCTGAAACTAACTCAGATAGATCAAAGTAAACATTTTATTAAAGCCAGGCTATATAAAAACAGCAAACAAATTCAGGCAGCAGATAGAATGGCAAGTGAGTTATGCTATGCTAACAAAGTAAATGAATATTATAATGGCCTGGAAAAATATACAACTAACTAACATACCTTAGCTTGGCGGAAATATATGATGAAGAGATGCGTGAGGTATACTAGGAGACTAGGAGGTGTTTTCAAAATGAAGACTATTAGCATCTGCAATATATGGAATCTGCTAATGGAATGGAATATGTCATCATAATTTCATTTTTAAAATAGCAATTGGGTAGAGGACTGCGCAATTTCCAAGTCATATTTAATCTTTCCAGGCATAGTCACCATTAAAATATAGCAAATGCCATCACGCTGTCTTGCACTTAATTGTATTCAATTAAATATATATAGGTAACTTTTGGCCCTTATGGATTTTTAATCTTTTCTTTTAAAGCTAAGAATAAACTACATTATCTTATGCTAAATTGCAAACTATACCATATTATAAACGGTAAAACGGTCCACACAGCAGTGTGGACCATAGTCCAAAATGACATCGCTAGAATAATAAAACTTTTGGGGTAAAATAATAAACATTATGTATTAGAATAATGTATATTATGAGTTAGAATAATGAAACTTCTGTGGTAAGATAATGTGCATTATGTGTTAGAATAATGTACATTCTGAGTTATAAAAATGTATACTGCAGTGAGTCGCGTGGAAAAAAAATACCCGAAATGACGTCGTCTTTGGACCGTGGTCCACACAATAACTATTGATTATGGACTATATATAGTGATAACTCATACATTTTCAATTTGAATCAAATGGTCCATTAGTACAAAGCCTTCAATAATCAGTAGAAATTACAGATGAGCTAGGGAACATGTGATTTGAGTTCAAAATATATTCCCAGGTGAGATGACATACCAATCATATCCTACACACAAGCTAATTAAGGTTGGTTGAACTCGTCAAATCAAATGGAAATTGAAGCAAAAATACAACACTTTGATACACCACGGATTGGAACTGAGCATGAAGAATCCACCTGGGCTGGGCTGTAAATAAGATATATGGTGCAGGTCAAAGGTCTCATATATATACAAAAAGACAGTTTCATGTAGGTGTTTTTGGCAATTTTTTGGAAAAACTTTCACAAGGCTAAGTGCTCCCCTTTAATCCAGGTAAGCTCCCTATTTTCGAAACAAGATATATAGCTCCAGACTAGGGTGTCACTAGGGATGGCAATGTGCCCCGTCCCCGAAGGGGATCCCCGGTCCCCGCCCTGTCGAGGACGGGATGGGGAAATTTCGGGGAACGGGGACGGGGATACCCCTCCCCGCCCCGCCCCGTCCCCGAATAATTTATATATATATATATATATATATATATATATATATATATATTATTTATGCCCGTACATAGTATAGTGCATTACTGGATTAAGATTTTAATTTTTTTTTAGTGTTAGTATTTAATACTGCATGCTTCATACTATGTACTACCGGGATTAAGATTTTAATTTCTTTTACAGCACGTTTGGTTCGTGGAATGAATTTTGAGGGAATAGGAATACTATTCCATAAGGAATGGAATATGTAAGGAATATGTCTATTACTGGGAATGATATGCCATTTCAGACCTATTCCGCGAACCAAACATGCGATTAGAGTTAGTATTGTAATACTGTATGCTTCATAGGCCTATATATATATAGAGTTTAGTATTTTAATTTTTGAAACTAGGATTAAGATTTTAAATATTTTTTTATTAAAAATTATAATTATTTAACATTTTGACTAAGAGTTGACGGGGAATGGGGAATCCCCGTCCCCGCCTAAATCCCCGCGGGGACGGGGATGGGTAATATTTCAAATTCCCCGCCGGGGACGGGGACGGGGAGTATACTCCCCGCCCCCGCCCCGCCCCGTTGCCATCCCTAAAAATTATATAGGGATGGCCCCGTGTCACTTGGCCATTGACACCTACATTTAAAAATTATATATATTCTTTGAAAACTATAATTTTTTTGAGTACTAATGACTTGATATAATGTAGTATATGTTTGTAATTATTTTCTCAACCTCCTGAAGCACAAATAGTCAATACCACCCTCCTTTTGTGTTGTCATGCTGATTAAATTTTAAGTTTGACACTTTAAAAGCAATTATGATTTTTTTTGGGGGACAAACTTGATGTCCATTAAGATTTTAACTTAAATTTGAATTGGACTCCATGTCCATTGTCACATATGAACATGAAGCCTAGTTCAAAACAATCATTAGGACACAGCATGAACAAGAAATCTAACTCCAATAAAACTGTCTTTGAATATAAATTAATTACAAGAATCAAAATTGAATAATATAGTGGGATGGAGATCTTCAACTAACTAAACAAAACATAAACTTTGACATGAGACAATCAAATTAATAAAAACATAAAATAGAGGAAGGCAAATGGAGAGGTGTAACCCTATAAGATGCAATTCAAACACAGCCAAAAAAAAAAAAAATACAGCCAAAACTAGTAGTATTTTAATATCACAAACATAATTTAAAATGCTTTAACATACAAACATAATTTAAAATCAAATGAATATGCAATCCAATCAAAGCAATGGTACATGGACGTTTTGTTGGTAAGGCAGCAAATTTCCAAAGTCATGTTTTCTTCACAGCTGTCAATGTTTTCTTCTTCTTTAGAGCTTTTACCAATTTCTTCTTAGAGCTTAAAACTTTCCTTCTTCAGATAGAGATTTCAGTACTTTCTTCTCTGGCAATTGAACACTTCCTCCCTCGGTGCCTTCATTATTTGGGAATTCAACACTGTTTTCTTCAGAGCAGTCATTATTTGGCAATTCAACCTGGAAACATAATTCGAAATGAGAACAGCAAAATACAACAAATTAATCTGATCTGCAGAACCATAAGCCAAAACTAATATTTGTATATCAAAACAAAGAATTAGAGAGAGACCTTAGTTCCAAGATCATTAACAACAAAAAATGCACGTCGATTTGTCCATTTCCTCCTTTCAATGTCATGTGCAGAATTCACAAGAGAAGAATAACAACTCTCTAGCACAATTGATTTCAATGTTTTGATGTTGGCAAAATCAATTGGAACTTGTTTTAATTCCCAACAATATTTCAGGACTAATTTCTCCAAAATAGGAAAATGATTAGCACTTGCATTCCAATGTGTGAAATCTAAACATGAAATGAGAAGCACCTTTAATATTTTAAATCTCATCTCTGTTTGTTCCCACTTTGAGCCGCAAAATGCAAAATCCTTTAGTTTGAGAGTCTCCAAGTTGGGCAACTTACTAACAATGTGTATCTCCTTCCATGGCACATAAGTATAGCGAAGTGTCAACTGTTTAAGATTTGGAGGAAAGGAAGTAGGAAGATAAAAGCGTTCCACCCATCTTATTTCAACCTTCAATTTCTCAAGTAGATGTAAATGAACAAAGCTCTCAAGACAACCATGCACCAACTCACCTTCAATGTAAATCCCTAGTTCCTTCAATTGTGGAAACATTTTAAAATTTTTATTTTGATCTGAGCTAGCAACTTTCAACCAATAAAGAGTTTGCAAATTTTCTTGAATCAAGCTTGGGAAACACTGTGAATATCTTTTTTCAAGATGCAAGTGCCTCAACTGTAACAAATCCAAAATATTACTTGGCAGTTGCAAATAACATCCTCCCATCCATGAAGAAACAATGAGAGTTTGCAAATTTTGAAGCTTAGAGAATCTAAACTTATAAACAGAACCTATGGTGCTTAAAGCCAAGTATCTCAAATGAATTAAATCCGCTATTCCACTAGGCATGCCGTGAGAGTATTTAAGTAAAGATAAATCCAATACTCTTAGCAGTTTCAAAAATGGGTACACCAACCGACATCTTGAAAGGTAGAAATATCTTCCGAAGTATAGAATAGAACGGATTCCATCGAAAGTGTGATTCTCAAAACTTGCTTGAGTGATTGGCCAATAACTTGATTGACAACTTATCCAACGACAAACTTCTAGAGCATGTTTTTCATTGAGAAGAGACATAATGTTCTTCTTTTTAGCTTCTCTCAGACACATCTCATGAACTTTATCATGAATTATACATCTCTTAATCTTGCCATCAACACTTCGCTTGTTAATTTGAACTAGATTTCTATTAATGAGATCATACAAGTAACTTTTTGCCACTTCTTCCAAACTCCTATTTCTTTCTGGCTTTAGAAATCCCTCAGCAACCAACAAGTTGATTAGTTTCGTAAAAGGAATACTGCTATCTTCAGGGAAAATTCCAAAATAAAGAAAGCAAGCTTTTAGATGATTTGGCAAGAAATCGTAACACACAGATGTAATCGCTTCCAAACCGACGTCTTTATAATTTATTACCTTTTTACGGTGCAAAGTTTCAGAAATATTTCCCCATATTTCTAACGAATTGTTAGTCGTAGCTAGAAGTCCAGCAATCAAAACAGCTGCCAGGGGTATTCCCTTGCATTGTCTACTAAAACTTCTTCCATATGACTCATAGGAAACGGATGTATAACCTCTATTCCCAAACGCCTTTCTTTTAATTATTTGCCAACATTCCTCGGTTGAAAGGGACCTCACGTCAAAAATTTGTTCAGATAAGTATGTACACACCTCTCTTAATCGAGTAGTTATTAGAATCCGACTTCCATTGAAATTATTTGGAAAACATAATTGAATGACATCCCATGCTTTAACAGTCCACATATCATCTAAGACAATTAAATACCTCTTACCCACCAAACTTTTGCGTAATTGCTCTGCTAGCTCAACCTCATCTTTGTTGGAGATTTCAGTAGTGACTGGCAAAATACAATCCAAAAGGTGAATGAGCATCTCTTTTACATTATGTTCTCGAGACACAACAGTCCATGCTCGAATGTGAAAGTAATGCCTAACTTCACGATGTTCATAAACCATTTTGGCTAATGTGGTCTTCCCAATGCCTCCCAGCCCACACATTGCTATAACTTCTCGTTTCAATGGTGACCCCTTATATATGAGCATCTTCACTACTTCCCATGCTTCCGGATCAAGTCCAATTATGGGTGTATCCTCAGGGATTAAATCACTTGGGCTTGGGGAGTAAACACCAACCATGATGTTGTCTCCCTGGAAATCATTTGTTGATGAACTTAGTAAGTTTGGTTTTAGCATCAGGATCCTTACTTCAACTGCCTTAATATCTTTGAGTACTTGTTGCATTGTCTGATAAAGCTGTTGACAAGCCTCCTCAACTAAACACTCATCTCCTCCTTTAGCATTAGAATTAGCATTAGCTGCCAAATAAAGTAGCCTTAGTTTAGATCCTATTTGACCTTCCGCTTTAGTAGCTACATCTTGGATCTCAGTGTCCAACATTTCTTTAACTTCGGGATCGATCTCTCCACATCTCGGATGTCTATTTCTCCAGCTCAACTCAGATCTCTCCACAAAAACTTGCAGAAGGCGGAGCTTATCCCTCAATGACACAACTGTTTCTGTATCATGAAGAACCAAACATGGTTTGGGTTGCAAAAGCTGCTGCTCCACTAACTCCAAAAGGGAGGTTACAACAACAAAAGCCGCCATTCAACAACTCGATCAATCTACTGTATTTATGTTTCTGAAACTAACTCAGATAGATCAAAGTAAACATTTTATTAAAGCCAAGCTATATAAAAACAACTAACAAATTCAGGCAACAGATAGAATGGCAAGTGAGTTATGCTATGCTAACAAAGTAAATGACTATTATAATGGCCTGGCAAAAATATGTGAGGTATAGTAGGAGGTGGTGTTTTCAAAATGAAGACTAATCATTCATCATCTGCAATATATGGAATCTGCATATGGAATGGAATGGACTGCGCAATTGAAAGAGGACTGTGCAATCCAAGTCATATTTAATCTTTCCAGGCATAGTCACCAAATCAGGCTGTCTTGCACTTAATTGTATTCAATTAAATATTGATGGATTATATTGACCCGTGGTCCTATTCAATTAACTCGATAAAGTTAAGGATATGACAAGTTATATTATTGAGACAAAGAACAATGTAATAGTGAGACAAAATTATGAATCACATAGACTAGATTTTTGTATTAATCAAGTGATATGCCATTACAAATGTAGGAATTGTGTGATAACAAGACAAAGTGATTGCTAAAGACAAGTTGTGTATCAATTAGACATGAATGAGGGTTTTTATACTCAATTCCATCATAACTACCCTGGAGAAAATGGGGGTCCTCCCTACCACTTTGGACCGCAACAAACGTCGCAAGACTCGGACGTACTGCGCGGAGACCCCGCCACTCGGCTAAGCACGGAGCTCAGCCAAGTGGCGGGCTCAGCCGATGGCTGACCTCGGCCAAGGTGGTCCACCTTGTGCCTTGGACGACCCCGTGGCCAAGCGCGGAGCTTGGCCATCGAGGCAGTCAGGTCTGATCTTGGTGCTTTAAACGTGATTCGCTCCACATTATCTCGCTCCGAACCCATTTATAATTATTCTATCAAATATATTTGGAGTACGTACTATGTACTTAACTTTTAGCCCTTATGGATTTTTAATGTTTTCTTTCAAAGTTAGGAGACTCATGAGTGTCAGCGTGAGTGTGTTGATCTGATTCTGATCCCTAGGCCTCACGCTGGCACTCACACTGTGACTACCAATGTGAGTCTCATTGATCAGAATTTGATCCTATTTGACCTTCTGCTTTACTAGCTACTAGCTACATCTTGGATCTCTGTGTCCAATATTTTCTTAGCCTAGGGATCTTCAGTTTTCAACTCAGATCTCTGATCTCCACAAAAACTTGCAGAAGGCGGAGCTTATCCCTCAATGACCCAACCATTTCTGTATCATCAAGAACCAAAAATGGATTGGGTTGCAAAAGTTACGTTGTTGCTCCACTAATTCCAAAAGGGAGGGTACAACAACAAAACCCATTCAGCAACTCAATCAAAGTTAGTCTCTGAAACTTAGATACATCAAATTAAAGTTAGCCTTAATTATTGACTAAATAGTATTCCTCATTTCCTGTGTTTGATTTTATCCATTATTTGGAGATCTTTTTTTGTTCTTGCTTATTTCCTTTAATAATTTTCATAATAAAAACTTTAGCCATTTAGAATTTCATATGTGAAACAACTAAAGGTGACACAAAGTAAACGTTTTATTGAAGCCAAGCTATCAAAACAACAAATTCAGACAGCAAAAATGACAAGCAAGTTATGCTATGCTAACAAGCAATATTATAATGGACTGGCGAAAATATACAACATACCTTGGCGGAAACGATGAAGAGATTGTTTGAGGTATATTAGGGGGTGTTTTCAGAATGAAGACTAATCATTCATCATCTGCAATTGCTATGGAATGGAATGGAATATGCCATCATTATTTCATTTTTAAATAGCAGTTGGAAGAAGACTGCTCAACCAAGTCATATTTAATCTTTCCTGGCATAGTCACCATTAAACTATAGCAAATCTGGAAATGCCAACAAATATAGGGAAAATGACATGTATTATATGCTTATAACACTTTTTTCTCTGAGTTATTCATGTATACATATTTACCCCTCAATTATGTTAAAAGTGACGATTTTTTTCCCTTTTTTTGTTAAATGGACATTTTTACCCTTAAAATAAGTATTTTATTTATTTTTCTTCTCCAACAAATTATTGCTTATATGTAGGATGAGTACGGTTCAATTCAAACCTAATCGGGCATTGTAACCATCGAACTGAAACGATAGGGACGGTTTTGGTTATGATTCAAAAGTGAAATAAAATAAAATAAAATAATTTTTGAATTTAGACTATTTTAAAAATAAGAAATAGAATTTACAAAAATAAATAAATAATTAAATAAATAAATTTTGAATCGGCGGTTCAAAACTAAAATTGAAATCGAACCAAATCGATTTATCAATTCCGGTTTACGGTTTTGGGAAATGATAAATCAGAACAGGAATCGTTTATGAAGGTTCCAGTTTTGGTTTGAACCGCCGGTTCACGGTTCTTGGAAATGATAAATCAGAACGGAAACCCTTTAGGAAGGTTCCAGTTTCAATATGAACCGCCACTTCAAAATTTATTTATTTATTTATTTTTGTAAATTCTATTTCTTATTTTTAAAGTAGTCTAAATTCAACAATTATTTTATTTTATTTTATTTTTTCCGGTTTTGAATTGTAACAAGAACCGTTTGTACTATTTTGGTTCGGTTGCTACAGTATTAGGGTTAGATTCGAATCGAACTGTGATCATTCATACATATAAGCAATAATTTGTTAGAGAAAAAAATAAATGAAATACTTATTTTAAGGGTAAAAATGTCCATCTAACATAAAATGAAGAAAATCGTCACTTTAACATAACTGATATGAGGGAACAAATATGAATACTTGAATAATTCAGGAGAAAAAAGTATTATAAGCATATAACTCAGGCTGCAAAATGACGAGTTATGATATTACTATCAAAGTAAATGAATTGGATCACCAACAATATCATCATGGCCAAGAGAAAATCAGAAAATAAACAACATATATAGCAAATGACAATTGCCATTAGTCTGCCTTGCAGTTTTGGTCTTTGACCGTTAATCTTTCTTTCGGATCACGAAATAAATTATATTATCAGATGCCATTTACATCTACCACAATATGGACTATCGTGATAAATTTTCAATTTGAATCAAATGGTCAAATTAGTACAAACAAATAAAGTGTTTAATACAAATAACAGATGAATAAATTATTTGAGTCTGAACTGAGCATAAAGAATCCCTGGGATTTGAAGTCAACATTAGAGCCACCAATTTCTTCTTGGACCCAACCAAACCTAATGAAAGCAATGATACATGGACATATTGTTGGTAAGGCAACAAATTTCTCAGTCACATTTTATTCATCTTTAGAGCATTCAAAACTTTCTTCTTCAAAGCTTTCAACACTTTCTTCATTGGCAATTCAACACTTCCTCCTTCTGCAGTGCTTTCATTATTTGGCAACACAACACTTAATTCTTCATAGCTTTTATTATTTGGCAATTCAACCTAGAAAGTAATTCAACATGAGAACAATTTTAAAAAAAAAAATAAAAAATTAAAGATTAATCAGAAGACACAAAATTAATATTTAATCATGAATGTGAATAGGAAGGAGGAAGACCTTAGTTCCGAGATCGCGAATACAAATTCTACGAGGAGCTACCCTCCGTCGAAAGTCGTATGCAGAACATACAAGAGAAGAATAACAGCTTTCTAACACAATTAATTTCAGTGTTTCAATTTCTGCAAAAGCAATTGGAACTTTTTCTAAATCCCAGCAATATCTTAGGACTAGGCACGTGAGAACTGGGAAATGATCAGAAATTACAGTCCAGAATCTGAGATTTGAACACGCGATAAGCAGTACATTTAATCTCCGAAAGCCCCCCTTCTTTGGTTCCCACTTTGGACCGCAAAAAGCAAAATCCTTCAATTTCAATGACTCAAGGTTGGGCAATTTGCTAATTATATCCATCTTCTCCCAAGGAAGATAGGTATAACGAAGTGTCAACTTTTTTAGGTTTGGTGGAAAACTATTAGGAAGATAAAAGAGCCCATTTCTTCCCATTTCAAATTTTAACTTCTCAAGTAGATGTAAATAGATGAGGCTCTTAAGACAACTAGGCGCCAATTCACCCTCAATGTAAATCCCTAGTTCCTTTAGGTTTGGAACCATTCTAAAGTTTGGTTTTTGGTCCGAGCTAGCAACTTTTAACCAATAAAGAGTTTGTAGATTTTCTCGAACCAAGCTTGGGAGGTATTGTGAAGATCTCTTTTCAAGGTGCAAGTGCCTTAACTGTGGCAAATCCAAAATATCGCATGGCAGTTGCAAAGTATATTCTTTCATCCATGAACAAACAATGAGAATTTGCAAATTTTGAAGCTTAAACAATTGAAATTTGTAAAGAGAACCTATAGTCCTTAAAGCTAGGTATCTCAAATGAACCAAATCCTCAATCCCACTAGGGGTGCCATGAGAGTATGTTATTAAAGATAAATCCAATACTCTTAGCAATTTGAAACATGGATGTGCAAACTTGCATTTAGAAAGGTATACATCTTTACTTGTGTGAAGAATAATGGAACGGATTTTATTGGAAATTTGGTTCCCATGACTTGCTTGAGTGATTGGCCAATGACTTGATCCATAGCTTACCCAACGACTAGATTCTAGATTATGATTTTCATCAATGACGGACAACATGTTCTCCTTTTTAGCTTCTCTCACACAAATCTCATGCAATTGCTCATGAATCATACATGACTTGCTTTTGCCATCAATACTTCGCTTCTCAATTTGAACTAAACTTCTAGTAATAAGATCTTGCAAGTAACTCTCTGCCACTCCTTCCAAACTTTTATTCTTCTCTGGCTTCAGAAATCCCTCTACAATCCATAAGTTGATTAGTTTCTTAATAGGAATGTCCCTGCCTTCAGGGAGAACTCCAAAATAAAGAAAGCAAGCTTTCAAATGACTGGGCAAGTAGTTGTAGCTCAATGAAAGTATTCTTGAAGTTCTATTATTATCATCACTTTCTATTCCATCCAAAGCTTTAGCAACTTGTCTCCATATTTTTAATGACCTTTTGGCGGTGGTTAGAAGTCCAGCAATCACAAGAATTGATAGTGGTAATCCACGGCATTGCTGAACAATATGTAACCCAAGTTGCTCAAATTCGGGGGAGAAAAAAGCTCTTTCCCCAAGCACCTTCGACCGGAATAATTTCCAGCTACAAACTGTAGTTTGCAATTTGATGAAGTGTGGAAGCACACCTGGGCAAATATATGCAGCCACCTTTTCTAGCCGAGTAGTTATCAAGATTCGACTTCCATTAGAATTATGTGGAAAACATCCTTGGATAGCATCCCAAGCGGCGGTGCTCCATATGTTGTCTAAGACAATGAAATACCTCCGACCCATTAAACTTCCGCATATATGTGCTACTAACTGAGCATTGTCTTTGTTGGAGATTTCACTCGTGATTGGCAAAATACATCGTAAAAGACCAATGAGCATTTCTTTTACATTATGTTCTTTAGACACAAAAACCCATGCTTGAATTTGAAAGTGCTCCCGAATTTGATAAAGTGTATACAACTTTTTGGCTAAAGTAGTTTTTCCAATGCCTCCTACCCCCACAAGTGAGATAACTTCAACTTCTTGTTGACAAAAAAACCTGTTCCTTATTGTCTCTATTTCATCGTCGAACCCTACAATAATTTCATCCTCAGACTCTACAGCATTTTGTGAAGTTCCCACAACCATGATGTTCTCTTCCTTGAAATCATTTGTTGAAGAACCAACAAGTGAGGTGATATTTGTTTTTTGCACCAGGGTCTTTAGTTCAACTGCCTCAATATCTTTTACTACTTGTTGCAAGGTCTGATGAAGTCCTTTACAAGTCTCAACTACACACTTTCCTCTGTTAGCTGCCAAATAAACTTCTCTCAATTTTGATTCAATTTTACCTTCTGCTTCAGCAACCACATCTCTGATCTCTGCATCCAAAATTTGCTTAGCCTGAGGATCATCTGTTTTTGTACCAAATTCCTCTAGAAACGCTTGCAAAAAGCGGAGCTTGCCAGACAACAACATGATCATTTCTCTATCATCAATAATCATACATGAATTGGGCTTCAAAAGCTGTTGCTCTACTATTTCCAGTAGAGATGTTACAACAACAAAAGCCATTGGACAACTCTAAACTGTTCTTGAAACTCAAACCAGAGCTTTAGTCCCAATTGTTGTATCAAAAAACTGGAACGGGTATAGCAGAGATGGTTAGAACAATTGAACAAGAAATGCTTAGGGCATAGCACAAATGGTGAGAAGTGTTCTCTTTAAATTCAACAGCTGTTAGTCTCAACTAGTAATACAATTTCTAGGTTTTCAAATAATATATCATTCTACCTTCAAAACTAAAATAGTTGCAAAATATTTTATATCTAAGCAAAATATCGCTAGCTTTGCCAAAACTTTTGCCTAATTCCCAGTAGAGAGTTTACAACAGCAAAAGCTATTGAACAACTCTGAAGTGTTTCTGAAACTCAGATCAGATATCATATATCAAATTTATCAGTCTCAAGTATTAATTATGCATAGTCAAGACTACAAGCAACAAGCTCCACTAATTCGCTAAACCATCAAATTAAATCTTTTGAAGTGAATGTAAAAGAACTAACCTTCAGCTCTCTCTTGAAAATTCTTGTCTCACTGTTTCCTCTTTGGGTACACTTTGTCTGCCACAAACTGTGTTGAAATATCAAATATGTGTGCGAACGTCGGCTGAGGATAACAGAGGATTTACCGAAATGGGTTTCGGTGGAGTGTTGCCGGAAAGGCTGCGACTTGCTAGTGAGAAAGTGAAGGAGAGCAGAGAGCAGGGTCGTGGAATGTGTTTACTATTTGCTGGTATGGAATGTTTTGTCATGAAATAATTTAGTAAGTGAAGATTAAATTTTGAAAATAAGTATCCGTAAACAAGTTTTGAACTGAAAATTTAAAAACAGACAATTAAAACAAATGATAGAAAACAGAGAAGGTTAGTAAACGCTCCCTTAATATCATTTAGGGTACTCGGATCCTTCGAGTAGAGTTGTTTTGGCACATTTAGTTCTACACTTTTAAATTTATCATTCGCGATCCTTCGACTTTCAAATTGTTACCATCTGTAGTCTAAGTTAATCACCATCCTTCAAATATCAAATTTTAACAACTCATGGTCATTTAGGAGGATCACAGCTGGTTAAATTTTGAAGGTTAAAGGATCATGGGTAGTTAATTTGAACTACGGATGATAACAATTTGAAAGTCGAAGGACAATGCGTTGTCAATTTGAAAATTTATGACCAAACGTGATAAAACTATTATATTCGAAGGACCTCAAATGGTATTAACTCATATTTGAAATGGGCCTAACATTATAAATTTTATATTTTATATTTTGAAAAAATAAAATAACATTGAAAGAATAATCAATAAGAAAACATTTAACCCCGTGGGGTAGCTCAAGTGGCAAGTGAACTCTCTTTGTGGGGAAGAATTTCGAGAGAACCCATGATAGTATACAAAATAATGTAACTTCAGACTTCAGTACATACACAAATAATATACTTTTAATATATTAAAAATGTATATTTTAATTATGGTCATCACAACTATTCAAACTACAGTAGTTATACCGTGGACCATGGGTCATGGCTGATACTGCAGTTGTGTTGAAAGGATACTGCAGTTGTGTTGAACGGATACTGCAGTTGTGTTGAAAGGAAACTGCAGTTGCGCGTAACAGAGACCGTTTCATCCGTCTGGAACTGCAGTTGTGTTGAACTGATACTGCAGTTGTGTTGAACGGATAATGCAGTGGTTTTGAACGGATGAACGACCTCAGTTCCGCGCAACTGTAGTTCTTTTCAACACAACTACAGTATCAGTTCAACACAACTGCAGTATCCTTTTAACCCAACTGCACTATTAATTTACCTTGTTAACATTCATGCACCTAGGCACAACTAATGATAACGTTAGCTGCAACTAGTTATAATGTTAGATGCACTTAGTATTGATGCTCAGTGTACATTTTACTTGCACATGTAACACATTTTACTTGCACTTATAATACATTTTACTTGCACTTAGGTGCACTATATGAAACTGTTATTTGCACTTGTAATACATTTTACTTGCACTTCGATGTTCAAATATTTACGAAAATGTCATCGCGTTTTTTTTTTAAATCAGTATTTCTCATCTGTTAGATCTGGACACGTGGACGGATATCATGCATTCTCAGTTCTCTCATGGGCGCACCGTTCTCATTTGAACGCGATCCTCTCCCTCTCTCTCTCTCTCTCTCTCTCTCTCTCTCTCTCTCTCTCTCTCTCTATATATATATATATATATATATATATATATATATATATATATATATATATATATATATATATATATATATATATATATATATATCGCTCCTATGAAAATACTATCCCACATAAAAACTATGGAATGGAGAGATGGTACATATAGAAAATAAGTAATAAATAGCTATGATTAAAATTCAACACTCTAAATTCATGCGCTTAATTAACAATCCAAATCCCCCTAACATCAACTAAGGGTCAAATTTGTCCATACAAAATTTCAAACCTCTGTCAAAATAGGTAAGTTAATAACAAAATATATTATTTCTTAGTTATTAAATCTTTTTATTTAAACAATAACTAATAATTATTATTAAATATAACAAAATCTGATTGTTTTGGTAATGCCTGGTGATTTAATTTAACGAGACAAATACGTAGACACAAAGGACAACAAACGGGATATTGTGTTGTGCTCTAGGAGACTATGTGCACTCACTAAAAACATCAATAGGCTAATGAGGTCTAAAAGAAACGTAATTGAATTATTATACATACTTATCGTGAGCAAAATCAAGTGGCCAATACCTTAGCCAAGGTAGCCTTAAATGGTGGTATCTTGACAGGTGCGAATTCAATGACCCTCCTACCCCAGTAAGAGAAGTTTTCTTCAACGACCAACTAGGAGCTATTGTTCAATGTCGATCATGTTATTGTTAGGAGGCAATAACTTTCTCGGGGTCCCCNAAAAAAAAAAAAAAAAAAAAAAAAAAAAAAAAAAAACTTTCTTTCAAAATATGTAACATGTGTTGGACATGGATGTAATAGACAACCCCTCACCCGCCCCAAAAAAAGAGCCCAAATGAAATGAATATGGCCCAATACAAATACATATGTTCATCAATCCAACTAATAAATTATAAAAATTAAACCATTAAAAAAAAAACCTTCACCCAACAATCATTATCTTAACCAACAAATAACTTAACAAACAAATCATACTAAATAATAAATAAATACACATAAAATTAATAGAGAGAAATCTAAATTATAATTATAATACTATTTAATTATCACGTCAAACCTAATCAAACTAAAATTAAACCACTTTTGAAAACATTTCGGTTTCTCCATTCCATCATCACCAACGTTGAAACAGATCGTGTGCACCACGCACCAAGTCAGGAGCGTGGCTTAGTAACTCCCTACACTTACACGACGATTTATGATAGGTGTCGTGCGTTACGCACAATCCTATTTTCTGGTTAATTTTTAGTTTTTTAAATTATTATTTATAAAGTTAAACTAAAACCACCTTTTGACCTGATCTTCCAACAATACCCTCACGACTCCACGACCCATATTTATTCACTGCTCCAAGTTTAAAGTTTTCCCCAATTTTATCATCATCTCGACCAGCACAATCTGAAACAAACCCTAGTAACTCCCAATTCAATTTGGATCGTCGCAGATAATACAGAAGGCAATCAAGAGCTCAAGGGAGCAGATTTTATCAAAAGATTTCTTTCAATTTCTCGAAAAGGTGAGTTTTTTCTTCGGTTGAATTTCATGTGTAGCAATATTATTTGTTTTTATTTTATTTTATTTTTGTAAGTTTCAGTTTTGATTGATTGATTTTGGTTTTGTTTTGTTGCCTTAATTCATACTGGTTATAAATTTTTATATTTACCAATTTGTTGTTTTATTTTTTTGTGCAATTTCTGTTTGATGGGTATATATTTGTGATCAACTGTTATTAGAGCTTAATCTGAGTACTTAATTCTTTGCTAATGAAATTTTAGTTATGTATCCTAATTCCTAACGTTTATTTTTGGATTGGCAAGCTGATCAGTTTTATTTATGTATTTATTTATTTATTTTTATGCTATGCCAAGGATCATTGTTGAGCAATTACTTTTATCTTGTGCCTCTTTTTTAGATTCGTTCTGTAAAGATTATGCCTTTCGTCTTTTTATTCCATGTTTGACAAAGCTTTCAGTATACACTGTTTCACTGTTAACATCTTATTCCCTTGTAAATTTTCATTAGATTTGATTTGAAAGAGTTTAGTATATTATTGTATAATGTTGATTGTGTTTGTAGAGTTTTTTAAAAATCTATTTTGTATTTTTGTCCAGAAGATGTATGTTTGATTTTCATATTGATTGTGTGATGGAATTGCATTTGCCTGCTTCTCACTGGCTTTTATTTACAATCAGGTTGCTTTATTTGAAGAATCACAGCCACAATGAGGCTTAAAAGTGGTTACAAAGTGGAGGTAATGAACACCTCGGAGGTGCCAATCTCGTGGCATACTGCTGAGGTACTTTCTGGAAATGATCATACCTACACTGTGAGATATGATTCTTGTTCCATGTTTAGAAGTCCATCAAGGAAGGTGAAAATTCCTAGGAAGCTTATTAGACCTTGCCCCCCTCCAGTCCGAAGTGGAGAAAATTGGGTAGTTGGTGACCTTGTGGAGGTATGTTTATCTAATGAAGAATACTCATGGAAAGTTGCATGTGTTCTCAAGGTTTTGAGAGGAGATCATTATTTGGTGAGACTACTTGGATGCTCTGAGGAATTTTCCATCCACAGATCACAGATGAGAAGCCGACAATATTGGCAAGATGGAAAATGGGTTTTGCTGCCTAAGGTACTTTTGGCCTTGTCTCTGCAATTATGAGAGTTTTTCTTTTTTAATGAATAAGTTGATAACATTATTTAGATTTAGTATTAGACCGGATAAATGCAGTTTCATTATGTTACTGGCTAGTTGATTTATTAAAAAAAAAAAAAAGAAAACTAATGCACACAGAAATATTTATTTTCAGTTTTCTTTGCGACATGGCTTCAATAAGATTCTAATCTGCTATTTTTCTTCCTTTAACAGGGTTCTGGAAATTTTAAAGCTCTAAAAGCACATAAATTATCATCTTATAATTGTCATAAAAAGTTGAACTTCCAGTCACCTTCATCTGATCATTGGGCTAATGTACGTGGAGGAAAGGAGTGTTTTGCCTCTGAAGACATCACTAGATTGCAGGACTCTCATGTGGTCTCTTCAAGATCCTTGAAGCGGGAGTCTCCTTACTACTCATCCACTGTTGAATCATATCCTGGAAACTCTCAGAAGCTAAGAGCCTTGGAGACAAATTGCAAGAGACAAAGAGTAGTAGCTCCATCACAATCACTTGAAAAGGTAGATGCTGTTGCTTACCCAAGAGAAACACTGGGTGAAAAATACATGCATACTTCCGTTAATGTTATATCAAATGGATATAATGAAATGTACGAAGAAAAACTACATGGTGTCTTTTGTCATTCCTCATCGACAACCTCAGAATTTAGTGATTCTGATAGTGGTAGCTCTGTTGGTAGTTGTAGTGTTGCTAGCAATAGTCAAATTAATCCTGGTTTCCATTTTGTTCCAGTTCATCGTAAAGTGTCAGATGCCCTTGTCAGTGATGCAGAGTCAGTTTGTCCTTTAGGAGATGAGGATTCAAGTCATTCCCTTCTTCCAGATGATGGTTTGGGAGAAACTATTCATAGGTTAGAGTTGCAAGCTTATCGCTGCACTCTGCAGGCATTATATGCTTCTGGACCCTTAACTTGGGAAAAAGAAGCATTATTAACAAATCTCCTTACTGAACTCCATATTTCAGATGATGAACATTTGACAGAGCTAAAAAACCTAATATCTGCTAAGGCACCATATGATAATTAGGATTCATGTCTCTTCTGTTCTAGTTGGGTAATTTTCATCCCTCTTCCCTATATATTTTAAAAAGCAAGGTTGCACTTTGTATATTTAGTCTTGTTATTTCTCAGATTTTTTGGGAAGTTGATTTTTGTAACTATGGGATTATGTAATATTTATTATAAAAAAAATTACAGAAATGTTGCATTGAAATGACTCAAATGAGTATATGGATTCATGTTTCCTGTAACTACTATTCTTTTTCATTTATGTATTTGAGATGTGTGAATCTGCTTAATTTTTGGCATGCATGCATGCTTGGACTGAAGTACATTTACTCTCTCCACACTGCTTGGCAGCATATGAATTCTGCTTTTAAGGATATTTTTGATTAGCCTCCCTGCATTTTCCAGGGACACTGGTGGATGCATGATGCGTCCCTTTCTTAATTCAAAAGTGATGCCTGGGGTTACCAGCCATTCTATTGGAACATACTACAGGACAATGCATCCATCCAATTTCCACACAATATGTTCAATCCCTGGTATTATTTACTCTATTGGTTGTTATACACTATTTAGTTCATGCTGCGGGATTTCTTTTGTCTGGTTTTTTCTTGAAGGTAGCCTCTGGTAAGCTGACATTGCTCACTTATTGATAGGTCCATTATTTATATCTTCATCAAAATAGTATTACTTTTGTGCTGATTCTGGATGCATTTCAATTTTCAATGGAATGGTGCATTTCTAGAATGTCTATCTACTTCTATGACTGATGAACTTTTAACAATACCCTTTTCCCCTAACCTGTTGGAAATTCATTTTTAGTGTTAGTAGCTTCATTTACTTTTCATTCCCGCAACATCCTTAAAATTTGTAAATAAAGAAGGTACAATTTCAAGTTCAGTGAATTGCTGCCAACACTTATGAGGTTGAATTGGCATTTGGATAGCCGAGGTCTCAGGTTCAAGTCTAACGTCATATATTTTATGAGTGCGGTTATTGTTTTTGTGCTTTTTTCCATGAGTGCGGTTATTGTTTTTGTGCTTTTTTCCATGCTTATTTGGTGAGCATAATCGGACTTATTGGGCTTAGTGGTAATCTTGGGTTTGAATGATTTGTAAATTTGTTGATAATAATGATTAGATTTAAACAAATAAATTGAATAAATGATTAGTCTCTAATCTCTAGGTTTAGATGAACAATTTCTGATTGAAGTCATTTAGTAGTACCACTAACCACTGCCTGCTATTCTATAACACTGTTGAAATACAATAGTTTAGGATCCATTGCAATTTACTACATATAAATTTTCCAGTGCACTTTACCCCCTGAACTTTGTATAGTGTTTACCTGCACATCAGCCTGATCCTACGACTCTGCCAGGTACTTCTTTTGAATACATGCTGTAAATCGATGCTTCTGTCCTTATTGTTAATTGTGGTATTCGTTTGTTGTGGACTACCTTCATTAACATTCATGTAAATGGTGAAGGTTGAGCTATTATATCTGAACCACCATCTTCTTCTTCTTCTTCTTATACTTTATTCATTGTCAGACTGCTAATAACTGTTGTGATTCTAGGGCATCGAGGCAGTGGTGTTGTTCCGAATAAGGGACAACTCTCAAACTGCTAATAACTGTTGTGGTTCTATCTGGCTGCAGTCTGAATGCTCTACCTTGGGCATCGAGGCAGTGGTGTTGTTCCGAATAAGGGACAACTCTCGAACAGAGAGAATAAAACATCATATTTTGGGTGACAATGTAACTTGTTGCGACTGTTTCTAGGAGTTTAACATGTTGATGTGAGACTGGAGAAAGTGTTGGCAAGAGTTGAATGCTTTTCTTGTTTTCTTGGAATCTGCAAAGTAGAGAGAACGTGCCTTTGTCAAGCATCATGGCTCCATTAAAACCTTTCTATTTCCTTCTGCAAAATGCCTGTTTTTTGTAGACTACTTTTTTTTTTTTTTTTTTTAAAATAAACTTTTTGTGCTTGAATGTACCATTTATTGGACGTTCAAATTCAGTGAGATTAATGTCAACTTGTGCCATGGCGCATTTCAATTTACATAAATTTGTATACTTTTATCAGTTTTTTGCCAAAGATTTTGGCTGTGCTTTGATTTCAATTTTCTTATATGGCAAAAACTTGTGTGAGACGATCTCACCGGCTTCAATTTGTGAGACGGGTTGGATTTTTGATTAATGAGGTCAAAGATTTGACCTATTAATGAAATATTTGATCTGACCCGTCTCACAGATTGAGATCCGTGAGACGGTCTTACACAAGTGTTACCCATCATATATCTATGTGGGTATGTGTGAAAACCTATTTTATTGGGTGAGTTCATTTGCTAGAGTGGTTGACCCTTGCAAGAGTGGTTGTTTGATCACACCTGGTTGACCCTTTTTGGTCACATTATATGGTCATACAATTTTTAATTTGTACTTAATCAATGATAAGAATATGACTCATAATTCAATCTAATTTACACTATCAACTACTATTATTCTTATTCTTATGTTTTACTTTATTTTTTATAAAATCACATTTAGTTTATTGGTGAACAAACTCCAACTTTTGTTTTTTAGAGTATTCCCAATGGGGGATTCTTCACCATTTTTGAGAAAAATTGATTACTTGGAAGAGGGGTAAGAGAAAGTAGACTTTTTTTTTGGCTAAATACTCAATTTTGCATAGTTTTTGAGCTTTCAGTTAGTCGAATACTACTTTAAGTTCTTTATTTTTCAAATATTATTATGGAGCATTATTTAATTGTTTTTTCTCTTTTCTCTCATTTTATAATAAATTTGATAAAAGCTTGTCAAAATCTCCAAACCATTAGAAATGTCCTTACAATCAATGGGGATTATAGGCCAACTTGTTTAGCCGAAGAATAAGAATGGAGGCCTAAATGCTCATTAAAAAAGTAAGAGTGCCAAAGCCAACATCAAGGGACATGGCCGAGGGAGGGCCTAATCCATACAAGCCTTGGAATGACATGTTTATGCCACAATAGCATGTGGCCTGCCATCAATCTAACCCAACATGTTCCCCCTCAATTCAACCTTTATTTAGGTTTGTAAGGTGTTTGTCATTATTCATCAATAATTGTCTAATTACACCTCTTACACGGTTACACCAATTCAACTCCCTCAAAAGCCACTTATGGACCTTCTCAATCTAAACAAGCCAGATCAAGTACGAATAATCTAGACTGATTAAGTAGTGGTAATGTGTTTTATCTTAAATCAAAGAAATATATTTTCATTCAACAAAACTAAACTCGGAGTTAATTATATTATGAATTTTCTCCATTATTGTGTTGAATTACATAATATAGCACTGAGCAAAACACAATATACATACATATATCTTTTCAACTTTCAATAGCTTAATCATATTATATATAGAGATAGATTATCAAAGTATGCAAGTAACATGCATGCTTAGCTTAGCTTCTTGAAGGTACATATATATATATATATTAAAAGCTAATATATATATAAAACTCTCCCCGTCATCACTTCAAACTACCAACAAAAATCTCCTTAGTATAATCAAACAATCATAAAACAACCTCGTACGTAGGCAAATGCCGCCGGCGCCGGCGTGTACTTCAGGCGAGTCTCCGGTGAGGGTTACGAACGCTGACGAGTTTGACGAAGTCAACGACGGGGCCACAGAGCGAGACGAAATCGTCGCTCCGGGTGTGATAATACGTGCTGAAGAACATAACCCGGGTCCGGTTCGCGGTGGCCCTGAACCGGAGCTTGGCCGGTTTGAAGCCGCCTTGGCCCTTTGACTCGTAGGGGACCTTGAGCGTGGAGGGCCCTGCGAAGGCCTCGACCACCATGGACCCCTCGCACTTGTTGCTGGCGTCGCCGACGAGGAACGTGAGGTCGTAGAATTTGCCGGCGACGGTGCGCGCGATCTGGGTGACGGCGCTCTCTTTCCCGGCCACCAGTTCCACCGCCCTCCGGCCGTGCGGCACGCTGAAGTGCTCCGCGTCTATGTATTTCACGGCTTTCAGAGACTCCACCGTCCACGCCGGTAGCGGCGAGTGGTCGTCCTCCGTGAACGGCGGGCAAAGAACGCCGGTGTCTACCTTCGGAAACACGTATGGGCCCTCCTCAAAATCCCAATTTTTTAACAAGTTCACTGCAAAATAAATAATATAAATCAATAGTTATGACATGGACCTAGTTCACAGATGAATTCGAATCAAAATATATATTGAATATTCACAATTTACATACGAAATGTTCCCAATTTAAATTATAAGCACTCAGTATGTTCACTGTTGCAAAAATCAACTGCCCACTAGGTCTTCCTAGACTGAGACGAATTTTTCCCTAGGCGTCCACCTAAGTGTCTTGCGGCCTAGCGCTTAACTCGGCCGAATTCAGCTAAGTTAACTTACCCAACTAAACAGAGTTAACCGAGTTAACTTGGGCGAGTCATCCTTGTAAATTATTTTTATTATATTTATATTTATTTATTTATATAAATAAGATAAGTAAGATATATATATATAATATAATATATGACATACGCCTACACACATACTTTTTTTTATTTTTATAAGTCGTTGCTTAGGTACCACTTAAGCACCCAACGCTAGTCTACTGCTCGACTAGTGCTTAGCGCCTATTGTAACCCTGCATATGTAAATTGTGAACATTTAATATATAAAATTGTGAATATTTAGTACGTAAATTGTGGATACTAACACCTAAATGAGTCATGAGATACTATGTAGGATTGCGACTACTATTGGAAAAACTTGATTAAAATAAGGATTTAAACTGAGGAAACATACCGTTGGTAGGTTTGGGAGGATACAATGTTCGGATCGCAACAGAATCGATGAGCGGACCGCAAGCCGGGTCCTCCTCCACGCCGGGGTTGTGAATTATGATCTCAGCCTGGGCATTTTCAGCCTGGAAAGCCCAGGCGTAGCAATCCCAGCCGTTGATACTGTACAGCGTTTGGATGGGCAGCACGCCGGAGTCCGGCGCCACCGTGATGTTCAGCCTCTCCTCCTGAGCGCAAGTCCGGGCGGCGCAGAACGTGATGGAGTAGTACATCCCTTTGGAGACGTTCAGCGTTTGCTTGATTGAAGCCTCGTTGCCCAGCCGCACGGCGGCGAAGCCCTCCGGCACCACTAGTTGCATGTCGCCTTGCTTTTGCCCCGCCTGAATGTACTCCACGAACCCCGTGACGGTCCATCCCGGAACGGCGTCGTGTCGGGTCACGATTGTGCCGTTTAGGTCCGTTTTCTTCACCGGAGCTTCGAAGTTTCCGTTCACTAGTAGTCCTGTGAGTCATATTTTTACCATTCAAAAATCAATCAAAATGGAGTCCAATTAATCACGCTCACGTGCCTTTCACGTCGGTGCACGTGCACCTCACCTCGCTAAAACGTGAAAAATGTTGCAGTAATTCCTCGCATTCACAGTAAAAACGCTACTTTTTACAAAAACTGTCAACTGCAAATACAGAATGTGTAAACTACAGATACAGAATCACGTTTGATAATTAATTGGTGGAAGGACAATAATCACGTTCACATTGGAGTTCGGGAGGGACAAAAATCTTATAACAAAGAGCATAGCTGTTCAGTCCGACACCTACGTAATACGAACTACCTAAGTCATGAGTACTAAATGCTTGTCTGTAATTGACATGAACACCCTTTCATCTAGAGTCACAGGCTCAACCGGACGAGGTTATTTTAGTCATTTAATAGATGTACATGCAACACTTGGGACCAATAGGCCATAGAGAAACAGGCTACCAATTAGCCAATCTGTAACCTTCATAAATGACCCAGTCCGATAGTGACTGCCACCACCAATATTTTCTCTTCTTTTATTTTTCCAAAAAAAAGGTAAAAATACAAAATTCATAAATGTTTTCCAGAAATAAATGACGAGTTTTCAATGAAATTATTTTATGCACCTAACCAACTAATATATTTATTATTGTAAGAATATTAATTTGAATAGGATTCAAGTAGTACAATTATGAATAATGCGGCAAAGATTTTGAAGCATATAAGTGCAAAAGTAGTGGAAATTAAGTGTGAATATAAATAGGTAATAATGGGAGCTAGGTGATATGGATGCCGGAGAGAGAAGAGGAGCTTACCGTCGATGAGGGCGGTGGAGATTTGGCAGGCGGCGGAGAGCAGCACCGCCAGTAAAACAACCGCTTGCGCTTTTGAACTACTACTCTGCATTTTCATTTGGCTTTTGAAAAGTGAGAAAGGGAGGAGAGAGTCTGAAAAGGGGGATTCGTGTTTTGGTTTGAAATGAGGTGTCCTTTTATGCATGCCCACCCTCAATAAGGGGCATGGATTTTGGGGTTATTGCAATTTTGTCCCTATAGTTTTTTCTTTATCCTTTTTTGTTCAAAAAAAAATTGCTATCCAAAACATATATATACAGTAATAATCAAACAAAACCACCACTCCCCGCGAGTCCCGTGAGACTTTTCATAAATGCACACAAACTACTATATGAATACACATATATTAGATTGTGCGCAAGTTGTCCAACATAAATACACACAAGCTACCTTTTTGTGCATTTATGTAGTAACTTTTGTACATTTACGAAGGGTCTCACGAGACTCACGAAAACAGGTGAATGCACATATTTAAAAATGTCACATATTTAAGTAGAAAGTAATGAAAATATATTTAGAATATTTTAAAATTGAGTACTTGAATTAAGATGCACCGGTTTTCGTAATATAACAATTTTATAACTAAAACTAAACTAATGTTGAAAAGTATATACCAAATGCCTCAATAGTTCAACTAAAAGTATAAATAAATCTTTTAGTTTGTGTACTAAGACATGCATCATTTCAAGAAAATTAAACCAACTCTAAATTTCACTTACAGACCAATGTTTGTTTACCAGCTTGTCAATTCTTCATGTTTAATTTGTATTTATTACCACGTAATGTCACTTTTACCCCTTCACATAATATATGTTCATCATTTAACAAAATCCCACATCTTGGCAAACATGGCAATTCAACATAGCAATAGTTGGAGTTAATTGATTGAGCCTCTGCTAAAAAGAATGTGAACAACTGATCATTTGGAAATTCCTAGACCGAGAAGAATAGTTTGGGGTCTAGTGACACGAAGTAGATTGAGAAAATAATTATGAACACATATTACATTGTAACAGAGTCAGTATGTAGTACTCGATAAAAAACGTATCACCTTAACCATTTACAGTTGCGAGTGTAGAGTAGGTTTTTAGTGGCCATTTTACTCTTTTCTACATGTTTCTATAACTTTTCTCTTTTTTTTTTTTTGGGTTTTAATTTTAGAATACAATCAGTATGTAGTACTTGAGAAAAAAGTATCACCTTAACCATTTACAGTTGCGAGTGTGAGTAGGTTTTTAGTGGTCATTTTACTCTTTTCTACATGTTTTTATAATTTTCCTCTTTTTTGTTTTGGGTTTTAATTTTAGAAATTCTATGAAATGGGGTCTAATTGTGGAAAATAATTTATCTAGGTCGACAGAAGCTGATGAATGTCACATGCACTTTCCTCCCAAAATGATGCAAAGCATCTAAGACTAGGACCGTGACACTTTTTTTTTTTTTTTTCCCCTTAAGATTATCTAAAAGGCCCATTTTTCTACTAGTCAAAAAATACAAAAATCCATTATTGCGTTTTATTTGTACATTGTCTTCTTTGGACATGAGATCATAACAGCTCATCAATAAATTATTTCAGAAAATTTTTTATTTTCAAGATAGAAGAAGAGTGCATATCGTGATATATATATGACGGTCTTGCAGTGATAAAATTCATAAAAATTGTCACTTTCATATGCTATACTGTTTGATTATATATGTCAGAAAAATTAATATTTATATTTTATAATAGTCTTTTTGAGATATATATAATTTTAAATATGTTCATTATTCTTAATTTTAATCGAGTTAAAGTAGATTCAGGTTCTTTTAAATTATCTTTACATTTTTAAATTAAAGAATTGGTCCAAGTTTAATTTAGTTCAAAATTTAATTACTACTGTCCATGTTGATTAGGCATATGGAGATTGAACGAAATATTTATTTTAGTGCCTTTGTTGACGGTCGAAGCAATATCTACAATGAAACTTTCAATATCTATCCTATCATCCTTTAAAATTTTATATTTATATAGTTACCCATCATATGTGTCATGTGGTCATGACCTATTTAATACACAGTATACTTTGATTTATATAGCTACCTGAACATACATGTGCTATAAACTCCATCATAAAACTTTGTTAAAAATTAAAAATTAAAAATAAAAACCAAAAACAAAAATGCAGGTGGCATCATAAAACTTCATTGAAAATCTACATTGCAGTTTTTTCAAAGATGTATCCTGAAATTCCTCTTCTTATTCTCCTAGGAAACTATATCATTGCCGGACGAAAGGGGCGTCATTTTTTGACCGCACTTAAGGGGTTTAATATGTGCTATAGGTGTCAAATAAATAATTTAAATATGTTATAGGTGTCAAATAAACAAGGTGGTTACACATATCCTCTACTTATATATTTTTTACGACATGTTTTAAGACGTATCAATGCACAATTCGCTGATTTTTTCGGATGTAGCTTAGGGTTTTCACCGTCGGACACAGAGACTAATCCCCTCACTATATTGTAGACACCTCTATTGAGTAGAATAGCTGATCTGGAGATTTAAAGATGCTTCATACCCAAAGTCAATGATCGGAGCTTTCACTTGCTAATCCTGGCCAGTGTCATACTAACCATTGGACCTTTTTGAATATATGCGGCCAAGCTACTAGCACGGTTTATGTTTACTTTGTGCCTGGATATGTGTGGCTAGTAATTAACCTTGCTAAGCTGTTAGGTTTGCTTGTTGAGCTAGACATCATCAGACCTTGTGACAATTCTCCCAATTCAACATTAAATAATTTAATTCCATATTTTTTGTCATGGCAATCCATTTTAAGTCCTTTTGTATTAGAACATCCACTTTTGGACATAATAGTATTGTAGCATGACCATTTTTGGTCCTTTATCAACAAAATAGTTTAAATATTTTGAAATACATGGACATTTTGGTCTTCCATTAGGGATGTTTTCAAAAAAAAAAAATAAACACAAAAAATATAGTGCGGTTCAACCTACTTTGTATAAAAAAGATTCAAATATCTTTGAATTGTATTTAAAATTTCAACGATTTTGTTGATGGATGACTAAAAATGATTATCTCACAATAATACTAAAACCAATATTCTAATAAAAAATGACTAAAAGTGGATTGTCACTTATAAATCTAAAATCAAAAATAGAATTAAATCATTACTTAAAATTTAAGGTCAAATATTACCATTAATATCCCTCATAATTATTGGAGTAATAAAAATTAAGACTTAAATATCACAAGACAAATAAAAAGTTATTCATGTGAGCTAACGTTGTACCTTGTACATCCAAAAATCATGATGACTGTCTTTACTTCATGCGAGATTGGCCGACACTTCTGCATGCAACTTAAAACGTTATTAGTATACGAAAATACAACATACGGAGTATAAAATAACTCTTACCAACTCCGATTATAATTTCATTTTCAAGATATCATAGCCGTCAAATTAATATCTTAATTAAAACTACCATAAAATCATGAAACATATATCATTAATGTGGGTAGTTACAAAATACTAATTAATACTTATCCTAATTTTTAGACAGGCATCAGATGCATGCATGTGATAAACATCCTCACAACAATGACATGTGCTATCAAATCGTAATATATTAATGTTCACATAATATATATATATATATTGGATAAGATCAGTCAAGTTCATCAGCATGTTAACTTGATAAATGGAAATCATAAAATTAATATATCAATTTTTAACTAACGAGAATGGATTTCCCTCTTTATTCAAAAGTTAAAAAAAAAATTGTAATATTAAAATGGCATTGTACCTATTGTTATAAATTAAAAAAATTAGTAACATTTTGCTAAATATAATGATAATTATTTATAAAAATACGGTCACCCTTCCTACTTTTAGTAGTAGATATGGTGTCTATAAAAATTTATATAAACATTTTTAAGATAAAACATTCTAGATGTTATTAATATATTATCATATGAAGTTTATTATATAAATTTGTATATGTTATATTACTCAGCTCATCACACACACACACACACACACATATGAACATTTTTAAATATACATGATACATTATTTCTTCTTTTTTTTTTAATTTTATAAATTAAATTTGAAGCCTTCTTTTTCAGATTGCGACAGCCACATGTGATTTCATAATTCAGCTTTTCTTTCTTTGTCGTATAATTATTTGAATTCCTTTATGATTTTTAAACAATAAAGACAATTCTTATATTCATGAAGCCTATATTTTCTTTAGCTCAGCTACAAATTTGTGGAAATTTTGTATATTTCAATTCGTGTAATGCTCGAAAACTCGAAAGGGTGGTTGTGTGGGTAATATAAAATAGTCAAGAGTTTGATTCACTAACATATTTTCGATTAAGCTCATTGCACATAATCTTTATAGTGGAGGGTAATGCTCTTGTAATACACACATGCACACCCTCGAATAATTAAGCTCATTTGTGATCATTTTGTATATATTTCAATTCGTGTAATGCTCGAAAGCTGGAAAGGGTGGTTGTGTGGGTAATATCAATTAATAATGCAATTCTTTTTATTTTTAAATTAGTATACAATATTATAGGACATTGTAAACAGTGGTTACATTGTTTAATAAAAAAAACATATTAATACCATATAAATTGCTGTTGAGTAATACTCCGTAAGAACTATTAATTAGAAACTAAAATCATAATCAATAATGCTTCTTCTTTTAATTTGACGTGACAGGAAGTACATACAACTCACTTACAAATATTTCAATGGAAAATTTACAATTCAGTCGCTCAATTATTCCATAAGCCATTTTACTAGTTTAATACATTCCTTTACTTTTAATGCATATAGCAACACAATCATTAAACTACATCATAATTTGGCACACATTTATTTTCATAAACTCATGTAGTAGTTGAATTTGTGAATTTATACTTATTTTGTGATTAAGTAATATTTATCACTACACCAAATATTATATCTAAGAGCATCCACATTTGTGGATTATAGGAGGTTTTTTCAGATAAAAAACCAAAGGTTAGTTTTTAATTAGTGTGGGAAGGGATTTTCTTGTAGTTTTTAATCTCTACAAATAATAGATCTTTGTGGGCCCTGCTACTGATGCATTAAACATGGAAAAACAAGGCAGGTGCGTTTTTATTTATTTATTTATTTGCTTCTTCCCCCCTCCTAATCTCTTTCCTAGCCTACATGAACACCAAAAAACCACCAAAAAATTAAAACTAGTAAAGATGCTCTAATAGTGAATGTACAACTTTATATATATCTATATCTATATGTGTGTGTATGTATGTATATGTATAACAATCAATATCATATTTTAATGACGATGCTAGAATTGATCATTTAAGTATGCATCCAACAATAATATAGAGATTAAAAATTGTTATAATTAAAAAAAATTACTTAAATACATATATAACAACAATGATGAATTTGGATTTATTAGATGAATAATTCTCATTCCTAAATCTTAGGATTTACCAAATGAAACCTATAGGTTTTGGTTTCAACTTCCAAATGTATCATTGATGCAAATGACCAAAAAATCCTTTGACCCTATTCAATAAAATCATTGTAGCTGGAGTCATGGTGACATTGTCAACAACCACAAAATCACAAATTACAGATACTACAAAATTTGCATTTTGCATTTGCCTTGTAGAAAACAGGTCATCTGAGGTGCGGGGCCAGTTATCTGAAAAGGGACCCACATTTGGGACACAAAATCAGATTCGTAAACCATGATCATGGGTTGTTTTTGGGCTTTATTGTATGTGAGCCGACACCAAAGTGGGGCTTAGAACCTGCGAATTTACTGAAGTGGACCGGGTTAAGAGTTTAGCCTCAAACTATGTTAACATCGATGTCTTGTAATGTGTGGATATGGGAGCTCCGGTCCGGATTTCAACAGCGTGGCTTGTCTCGCCGAAGTCCTCAGATCTGCTTGAGAGTAATATTACATTTATTCTTACTTTTTACTTTATCTTTTATTTTCTGTTTGCGTTTTTATTCATTCACTTTTATTTATCTAATAAAACTTGTATGACTCTGTTAAAGTGTAGTATCTGTTCATAGCTACTTTCTCAACCAAATAAAGCACAAAAAAGAGCCAACATCATCTCTATTGAGGTGAGAATCCACCTCTTCCCATATGAGGTGCAACCAAGTGCCACTAGACCACATAGTATTTTGTTACTTTTAAAATTTTGCTTGCCACGAATAATATTAATTAATGTGTGGTCTTTTGATTAATTTTGTGACAATCACGTCAACTGTTTATCCAACTTGACTAAAATTATCCTTGTTGATGTATAATTATCTTAATTAACTGGTTGAAATACATTGTGAAGTTGTGATCACTTAATGTGGTGGACTTTTAATGAGCACCAGACACTGAGAAGATTTAATGTGGTGGACTTTTAATGAGCACTAGACAATCAGACACTGATCCTCTCACATAATTGACCGTCACCATAATTTACTCATTCACTATCCTATCAAGCAGAGATCAGACACTGATCCTCTCACATAATTGACCGTCACCATAATTTACTCATTCACTATCCTATCAAGCAGAGATGTGACTTGTAGGGTCTTAAGGCGAGAAAATTTTGCCTTACTTAAGAAATAAAATAATGCCAAAATTTCTCAAAGATCAAATTAAACTATAAATGTTTGAAGTTACTATCGGCACTATTCAATCAATGCATCTATTAGCTGCTTCACCATGAACATGGTGCAATGTTCCATGCAATTATTAACTTTGCCTAATAATGTTACATTGAAACATGTACGTACGTTGTAGCTTTCAGAAGATGCGCTTCAAGCTTCATTGTTCTTTTCCGAATCCCACTTATTCTCTCGTCTTTTGTGTGATAGTTGTTTTTATTATCTAGGTTACAACATATAGCAAGAAAGCCCAGAAAAAAAAAACATTTAATTCTTTTATTTTACTTCCAATCTGATCTTCCTCTTCCATTATTCATTGGACTGTCCATGTGGTAGATCAACCCAAATACCCAGATAGAAATGGACCAAAATTGGACCGGTGCACTTTTGTTTGCCCAAACTTAGGCTCATTATACCACCATTACAGATTTACAGTACAGCACAAGAGAATTAAGATTCACCTTTATTACATCTTTTTATTTACAACCTATCCATGAGACTTCGTAGGTGGCTTCACAATAAGAACTGAACATCTTGCATGGTGCGCGCAGTAGTCGCTTACACTTCCCAGAACAGCTCTGCAAATATTATCAATCAAATTTAGTATATGTATGTATATTTGTATCATTCTAAATTCTAATTTGGTGTAAAACTATATATTGAAGTTAATATATAGGGCGGGCAGCATATATACCTTTTGATTTGGCCAAGTCCTCGACTACCCACAACGACAAGGTCAACAGCCATTTCCTCTGTCATTTGACAAATCACATTCTTGGGATCTCCTTCCACAATTAAGGTTTTTGCTTTCACCTACATATATACATACATAATTACATAGTATACGTACTCTCTGCAGGTTAATTTCATATTCATGAAAAAATCAATCAAGAAAATACATTAATAGGGACATCACAATGAAGTTGGTTACACTATTGCCTTAATAATCAAGAAATTATAAGTTCGACTTCAACAAAAGGACCTATTAGCACCTTAATAAGGGCATCTCAATGAAGTTAGTCAAAGATCAATCAAGTTGGTCATTGAACTTCAGACACAAAGTTACAAATTCTACTTTAACGGAGAGTCGCTATTAAGTTTTTTAGTTTAAACTCGTCAATTATAAATAACTTAGACTGATGACTTACATTTTTGACATTCTTTTCTCAAGAGATTGAAATTTATTCAATATATACACATTTAAGTAGTGGTTAAAGGGCTTTCCTTGTTCTTGTGTCCTGCTTACAGATTCAGCCGCTGCAGATGGCCGGAGTTCAAAGCATATATATATGCATGCATACCCAGATCAAGAATAAATTAATTAAATTTCATCACATTTTAAACTATTTTAAATCTCTCAAAGACCTTGTGGTCTAGTGGCAACCGGTTGCACCCTCACATGTGAGGGGTGGGTTCTCGCATCATCAGAGACGATATTAGCTCTCTAAACAGATACACTAGTCAACAATACTTAAAAAAAAAACTATTTTAAATCTTAATATAATTAAAATTTAGTGGTTGAAAAAACGAAATGAACCTACCAGGTCCTCCTAGAACGGAATTGTGAGGCCACGGCTCCATGACGTGGACTAAGGTGACCAAGTCCCCGACGAGGCCCGACCCGTCCATGGCCGTCGGGTCATCGGATTTCCAGAAGAACTTATGGAGAATCCAGTTGAGTGCATGGAAACTCTCCTCGCTGTCGTCTATTCCCACTAACGCTCTCATTTCCGAACCCCTTTTCCCGTTTATGCAACAATCTAATTCAAGTAATAATATATATATGCTTTTAAATTAAGTTTATAATATATTGTACTATTTCTTTATTTTATTTTTATTGGTAAACGTGACGTCATGTATATATTGTGTTACATCGATATTGTCTGTGGTAATTAAGTGGGAAATTATGAAAAAAATATAGATAAAATTAGAGTTTAATAAAAAAAATCGCAATTCAATTAATAAATGAGTGAAAAATTATAGATGAAGATACAAAATCGAGCGCTAACAAGAATCGAGAAATTTGTTATTTTGGACAAAATTACATGTATATCGTGTTTGGAAATGGATAAAAACCAAGGCGCTACGTGTCATGGTTTCCGGCGACGTCGCATTATGCATGTTAATTTAAGGTTTTGCATGTTCACCACTTGTCACAATGACGCTATTATTCTGCCACCTTCAATTTCTTTCTGGGTTACGTAGCTCTTCTAAGATTTAAGCCATATTTTATAATGAACTTATGTATAAATAATTAAAAAATATTTATTGAAATGCACTGAAATTATTACCGTAGCGAGGAAGAAGAAACAATGGAGAAAACAAGAACTGAGAGTAGTGCATATGCGTGTCCCGGAGAAGCCATGCATGCTCAGGTGCCGACGACGGTGAAGGAGACGACGGCGACGAGGACGTGGAAGGTGATGGTGGCCATCGACGACAGTGGCGAGAGTTTCTATGCTCTTAAATGGGCCATCGACTATTTGCTCCGCCGGAACTACCCTTCTGCCGCTGACACCGCCGACGAGACCCCGGCCGGCCCAATGGTCACCTTGGTCAATGTCCAGCCTACTTTCCGGCCACTGATTTATCCTCCCGGCCCAGACCGTAAGCTAAAATTAACACACAGATCAGAATTTAACATTTAATTGCAAAAATTTAGTATTCTTTTAGTATTATTAATTCTGTTACATTGTAGTATATGTTTATATATATTTTTTTAAACTTATTGAATCACACAGAATAAATACTACCAAGTGGAACTCAAACTCATGATCTTCCCTTTGTTCCCATTTACTTGCAAAAGTTATATTAATTCTTAATTGGTTCATAAATCTTTTCATGTATTCATCCCATGTATAGCTGTGGAATTAACGCCTATGGTGGTGGAAGCTGTGAAGAAAGGCCAAGAACATAACGCGAGTGAAGTACTTTCTAGGGCCTTTCAAATCTGCAGGGAAAATAAGGTACATATATGCATGAGTATTGGTAATTACAATTCAAAACTAGTCTAACTGTTAATTTGGTAATTACAATTCAAAGTTGGTATGATCTGATTGTTAATTTGATAATTACACTTCATAGGACTATTGACATTCTTGGTCCATCTAATTAATTAAGATGGATTAAACATCCTTAAATTGTATATATATTGTTTAAGGTTGTGGTTTTTGGGGTTAGGTGAGGGCAGAAACCTTGATTCTTGAAGGGGACGCAAAGGATAGAATTTGTGAGGCTGCTGAGGAGATGCATGTTGATCTTCTTGTGGTGGGCAGTCGAGGCCTTGGCAAAATCAAAAGGTAATTAATTGATTATAATCATTATATATATGGTATTAGTCTTCGGATTAACTAAGGATATGATGTTTAGTATGATAATGCATGGTGCAGGGCATTTCTAGGAAGTGTGAGTGACTATTGCGCACATCATGTGCATTGCCCCATTCTCATAGTGAAGCCACCATTATCCAAGGAACCCAATCTGTAGCATCAATTCAAGCATATATGCATGCATATCTGGAATAATGAATTGAAGTTGCATGTATAGAAAAGACATCAATAATATAATTATGTATATGTTTATAATCTTGGGAACATGCATGGGAGAATATTGTAGTTGTCATGAATATAATAAATGATCCATCTATTTCTCTTGTCTGGCTTCTATTATTTCTTGGTTTTACGACCACCGCCAACGCTACATACAGCTCGCCCAAACGAACAAATTAAATTAGGAAAATATTTGCTGTACTCTCACTTTATACTACTCCCTCTTATATGCTTTTGATGTAGACACTTTTCTATGAGTCCAAATGATGAAAATAACCAATGTTTATTTGTCACCTCAGGGAGTAGAAGTTAGGGAGTAGAATTTGAGAGTATGTGTAGTAGAACTTGTTCTGATTAGCAATATTATCAGAACAACACAACCTCACTTCAATTCACGCTACTCATATCAGAGTTCACAATTTACAGAACGTACGGAAGCAAATTAGTAAGACAATTAACAAATGCAAAAGATGATATCAATAAATAGCATCACAAAACATAAAACAGTAAATAATCAACCATACGTACATAGATATAGTCAGAGTTGTATCTATATATAACTGTGATACTTGAGGGGGATACGACTACAAAATTAAAAGTTACGATGTGGTGGCATGCATTAGTAAAAGTGCACACAACCGACAAATTATTTTATAAAAGTTCACAATGCCAAACACAGAACAATGCAAATATTTCTACAACAATTTACTAGAAACAAAACAAAATCATAAACAAATTACTGTAATGATCGGCAATGTTACTAGAGTAACACAAACCTCATTTCAATTCACTCCCTTCTCCTGTTAGAGTTCATAATTTATAAAACGTAAGGAAGCAAACTAGTAAAGGAACTAATAAATACACAAGATAGAGGAAATAAAAAAATAGCATCACAAAACATAAAACAGTAAACAATCTAGATACACAGATAATCAGAGAGTTATACTATAATTGTTCTAAGAACAAACCTTAAGTTAATAGGCATATGTATACACAAACACACCTATGCATGTAAAATTCATAATAGATAGGATAATAGAAGTTCAAAAAAAAAAAAAAAAACTTGTCATATGGCGATGGCGGTTACAGGCGAAGACAAATAATAAATAAATATATATGATGGATATATTAAGAAATGGACCAGAATAACCGACCTGGAAGAGCGGAGCTAGGAAGATCCGAGCGGACATGGGCCTGAGATCAAGCTCCATGCTTGGCCCGGGTAGCCAAGGCCATGGTCGGACCCTTTGGGCCTTGGCCATGGCCGGGGCAGTCACCTTAGGCCTCCACCGAGCCTAGGTCAGCGCTTTCGTGGCATTGACCAAGGCTTGGCTAAGTTCGGGTTGGCACCTTACCAAGGCTTGACCAAGCCCAAATCGATCTTGTTGGGAGGCCTTGGCCGAGGTTTGGCTGTGCTCGAGTCGGCCTCAGCCGAGCCCAGGTCAGTAAGAGGCGAGCTTAGGCGGGGGAGGGCTCGGTAGGGGCACGGTCAGAGGTGAGCTCAGATGGACGTGGTCCAAGGTTGTTACAACCAACTTTCCTTTTTAGGGGGTGGTTAGGTGGTTTACTATGTATAAGTCCCTTTACTATTGTCTCATTAAGACATTCGTATCCATTTTTTTATCATAGTCTGCAGCGTTACATTGTCTTTGTAATAACTTGACAACTACGATCTAATACAATATTTGGTTTCCTTGACCCAATAACACTTCTTTGTCTATTTTCCTATATACTATGTATCATTTAAGTGCTTGTCAATTATATTCTTGATATTAGTACGTGGTTTCCCTTTAATACTACTCGAAGACGACGCCATCAAACAGGAAAGCTATAGAGTATAGAATTGATATCAACTAATTGTCGATCACAATATGCATTCATGAGCGAGCTTCTTCAATTGAGTGCTTCTTTCAATCCTGAAGAAGACCTCGTTGCTATCCTACTATTCATCGCTAGAATAGTACTTTCAATACATTAAAAATACTCTGTAATGTTTTAAAAAAAAAACTCTCTAACATTTATCTTCGATTCATGTTATAATGTGGACTATGATCGACAATATAATTTGTCAGGAGTAATCTATTGGGCCTTTTCTTGGCCCACTTAAAATAAGGTCCAATTAACACATACAAAGCCCAAAAATTAGCCCATATGCTTCATCCTGGGTCTTCAGCATTACACGAGATGCCAAACAGTGCTCTGCTTGTCATGTAGCTCCTTCGCATTTCCGCTTGATTTTTTCCAAAAATCTAGAGTAATCCCAGACACAAAATTCCACTTTTGAACCTGGGTATTCAAACAATCCGAAAAATCCAACCTTTAATCTCCTTTATTTTCCAATTTTTTCTTGAAACTAGTCAAGCCAGTTTTTACCAAAGTAGGTCTCTCCATTTCTGCATTTCTTGATGGGTGCTGCCACTGCTCAGTATCCGGTTGGTATTTTCCATGGAGGTTCCAGAAAATTGTCGTCTGGTTCGGATTCCCCAACAGTGAACTTCCCTTCTAACATTGGTATTTCAAGATTGAATCTTTACCCCACTTCTTCTTCAATCCTATCTTCTTCTATGGTATGCAATAACTATCCTTTATTGCATTTTTGTATGATTTTTGTACTTTAACATGCGTTTGGTTGGTAGTAGGGAATTAGGAAGGAAACGAATTGTAATTCAGTTGGATAAGAATAAGGTGAAATTTAAAGTAAATTGTTTGGTAGACATGATATAATTATTGGGAAATGAAAGGCAAGAAGTGAGGAAAGATTAAAATGGTTTTGTATAATAATAATATAATAATAAGAAGAAGGATAAAATAGTCATTTACTATGGAATTACATTTTCACATTTTGTGGAATTGCAATTTCTAAGCTACTTAGGAATTGCAATTCCATGGATGGAATTACAATTCCCTCCAACCAAACTATGAAATTGTAATTCCTAGAATTACAGTTCCATCCTACCAAACACCCATTTCTTCCCTTATGAGCTTTTGTCTTAGTAGTTCTCTTTTATATTTGGATTAGTCAAAATAATGCCATATTTGCCATGATAAAGTGTGAAAGAATAGTTCTCTCTGTGCTCATAGCCATAAAGGAAGTGTTGTAAAGAACAGTGAGTTGAAATTTGGCATTCCTGATGCAGGACAACAGTAAAGTATATTGTTTGCCCAATGATGCTGATCTCAAGTTTGATGATCCACCAAGAAGGATACTTGATACTATTGAGAATCCCATGCACTTAAAGAATTTATCTTTGAAGGTTAAGCGACTGGATTTTGTTCATTCCTTTTTACTTGGAAACATTAAATATTGGTTTGAAGTTGTGTCTGACATAACACCATATATGTCATCAAATATGCAAATTTGGCAAGTTTAGCTCACCTAGAGTGGAACCATACAGGAACTGAAGCAGCTAGCTGAGGAAATCCGTTCAGAATTGCGCTTTGCCATGTCAAATACTGAGAAACCTTTAACAGCTAGTCTCGGGGTGGTGGAGTTGGCTGTAGCTATTCACCATGTTTTCCATGCTCCAGTGGACAAGATATTGTGGGATATGGAGGAACAAGTAAGATTCCGTTTGTAAAATACTTAGAAACGCTAATGAATCTCATAAACTCCTTTTTTCTAAACAAAAGAAAAAAAGTGGGCATTAGGTATGCTACCCCATACCTTGCAATATGGAACATTCCACTCATTCGCTTCACAGTTATTATTGAATATCGAAATTACTTGTGATAAAAAGAAAGCAAAGCAGAATGAAAGCTGTTGACATTTTTCAGGTATTAATTGGGACAATTCCCACTTAGTATATTTTATTTTGCTGTGACTTGACAGACTTATGCACACAAGATTCTCACCGGAAGGATGCCTCTAAAGCATTCCCATCTACAATCAAACAGTTTTACAAGTCCCATGTGCCGCTCTGAAAGTGAATTTGATCCATTTGAAGCAGGACATGGATGCAACAGTATATCTGCTGGACTTGGTAATAACATTCTCTTGTTTATTTTCGTCAGCAAATAAACTATTTCTCGTCATGCCTTTAGTAGTATCTTTTACAATCAACCCCCTTTATGATTGTATTAAAATCTTAAAAAAGTTTTCCCCTGTGCTTTCATTATCATCAACATTTTTAGTTGAACTTTACAGCACTTTTTATTTTTCATTAGGAATGGCTGTTGCTCGAGATATTAAAGGGAAGCGAGACCGCATAGTTGCAGTCATTAGCAATGAAACAACTATGGCTGGTCAAGTTTATGAGGCAATGAGTAATGCTGGCTACTTAGATTCAAATATGATTGTCATATTAAACGATAATCGTCACTCTTTGCATCCAAAGCTTGAGGAGGCTCCTGAAACACCAATCAATGCTTTGTCTAGTACTCTAAGCAAGCTTCAGTCAAGTAAACTTTTTCGAAGATTTAGAGAGCTTGCTAAGGTATCCATGCTGCTTGTCCTTTTATTTTTAAGTCTAAAGCTGTTAGAAAAGTGAAACATGGATTTCTAAGCCCACATTCCAGAAAATGCTGACTTAACAAAGAAAGTGATAAATAGAAATGATTATATGAATGCTAAAACTAATGATATAGTAATTTATTGTCATAGCAAGTTTCCAGTGTACTAAGACCAATGATCACCTGCTAATTTTGTATTAATACCCTAGTGGTGAACTAAATACGTCTGTTTCTTATGCTTATGTTACATTTTACGTGTCTGTATGACTGTATTCAATTGAGATATTAGAGACAATAAATGATAATAAAGTGAGGTCTTCATCTGTACATGCTTTTGTCTCATTTTATAACCAGTTATGTACAACATTATATACGTATTATCTGTCTCTGTGTTATGAGTATGCTCACGTTTTATGTTTATTTTAGGTCTTAACTAAGAAAATTGGTAAAGGTATGCATGAGTGGGCAGCTAAGATTGATGAGTATGCACGTGGTATGATTGGTCCACCTGGATCGACTCTTTTTGAAGAGCTTGGCTTGTACTACATTGGGCCTGTTGATGGGAACAACGTTGCTGACCTTATCTGTGTTCTGCATGAAGTGGCTTCACTGGATTCCATGGGTCCTGTTCTGGTTCATGTCATAACAAAAGAACAGCAGGAAATAAAAGATAATCAGATGGTTGAAGTTTCAAATATAACCCCAGAAAGTATGCTCTTATTGCTCAGATTCCCCCTTCTCTTTCAACAATCTTCAGAATTAAGCCTACAATTATAAGCCCTAGCTTAGGTTCTTGATGACGATTAGCATAAACTCTGCTTTAAATAGAAGCTATGTCAAAGTACAGAAAATTCTTTTAATAATGCATTCTTTTTATTTGTTTAAAACAGGTTCATTTAATTCTGATCCATCGTTGAGTTGGACTCGTACGTATAGTGATTGTTTTGTCGAAGCTTTGGTAGTAGAGGCCAAGATAGACAAAGATATTGTAGCAATTCATGCAGGTATGGGTATGGAGCCATCACTTCAATTATTCAAGAATGAGTTTCCAAACAAATTCTTTGAAATTGGGATGGCTGAGCAGCATGCAGTGACATTTTCGGCGGGGTTGTCAAGGGGCGGGATGAAACCATTCTGCATAGTTCCTTCAACTTTCCTTCAGAGGGCCTATGACCAGGTTCCTCCTTTCTCCTTTCTTCATAATTTTTCTTAATCTTAGGTTATTGAATCTCTTTTAGACGGTCAGTTCTTTAAGCACGCACTCAGAACATGAAGAAATCAAATTTGATTGTGTTGAGCATATAATATATAATATATAATATATAAATGTGCAATCCAACTCAGCTTAGGCTTTTAGTTGAGATGGAGCACATGTTTCGATTGATTGAAGGCTCTTCACATTTTTGGCATCTTTTAGGTAATCCATGACGTAGATCGCCAGAAGATTCCTGTGCGCTTTGTTATTACGAGTGCGGGATTAGTAGGATCTGATGGCCCTAAACAATGCGGAGCATTTGATATTACATTTATGTCATGCTTGCCAAACATGATTGTCATGGCACCTTCTGATGAAGTTGAGCTTGCTCATATGGTGGCCACCGCTGCCCGTATTGATGACAGGCCAGTATGCTTCCGCTACCCAAGAGGTGCTGTTGCTATGGCAAACCATAGTTGTGAAGGTGGAATTCCCATGGAGGTAATATCTGTTACCCCTTTTTCTTGAAGAAGTAAATATTCAACTGTAATTATGCAATTCTTTTTCTCACTAGTTCGTGATTGTTGAGCAGGTGGGTAGAGGGAGAATTCTTGTGGAGGGTAAAGATGTTGCTTTGCTCGGCTATGGTTCTATGGTACAAAACTGTCTTAGAGCCCAGTTTGTTCTTTCAAAGCTTGGCGTTGAAGTGACTGTTGCCGATGCTAGATTCTGCAAGCCCCTAGACGCAAAGCTGATTAGAAGTTTATGCAAGAACCATGCTTTTCTAATTACAGTGGAGGAAGGATCTATAGGAGGTTTTGGATCACACGTGGCACAATTTATTTCCCTCGATGGACAGCTCGATGCAGGAATCAAGGTAATTTCATTTTTGTCATACAACAGAATGCATATATTATTTATAAAAATGAATTTCACAATCATTTGTTGGTTTGAAAGCTGGTTTAGTTGAGTTGTTGCTGATGAATTTCCCGAAATCATTATTTTGAAGTGGCGGCCGATCACTTTACCAGACAACTACATCGAGCAGGCATCGGCAAAAGAGCAACTCGAAGTGGCAGGGCTGTCCGGAAATCACATTGCTGCAACGGTGCTAAGTCTATTGGGGCGAAATCGCGAAGCTCTTTTCTTGATGTGATGAAGTTTTGTTTTGGTTTGGTTTGTGGTAGATAAAAGTGTCCATAGTTTAGTCTAACTTCTGGGGGAAAGATGATAAAAATGTATATGCAGAAGATAAGATGGGGAAAAACTGAAAAACTGACAATTGTAAATTCTACATTTTCACCATGTAATTTAGATATTAGTATGTGCAAAATCTGAATGACTAAATTTTGTGGTTTTCAAAGTGTTTGTATACTTCAATTTGTAATACAAAGTGAATTTATTTGAAATGATTATTTTGAGAGAAAAAAGGTTAAAATTTTGTATTATTTGTTAAAAAAAAAAATTATTTGACAAATCAAAACAGAGAAGAATGATTTGGATGGTATTATTTGATGATGATTTAGTTTTGAAATATATATATGTGATTGATTTGTATCGCAAGTAAGGTTGGCATACTTAGGCTGACCGAATATTTCTATTATCGGTTATAAGATAAAAAAGTTTGAATTATTTTATCGGTTATCAAGAGTTTGAGAGAAGGTCTATACTTTATATATTTGAGGATTTAGAAAATCACTTTAAAAGATTGAAAAGTTTGAATTATTTTATCGGTTATCAAGAGTTTGAGAGAAGGTCTATACTTTATATATTTGAGGATTTAGAAAATCACTTTAAAAGATTGAGAGAAGGTTATACTTTATATATTTGAGGGTTTAGGATTTAGGTTCCCTATCAAAGTGAATCACTTGGTGATATTTTGAAGTTTAAGCTAGCTAATCCTATCTTGAAAGAGAAAGTGAATCATTTAGGTGATATTTTGAAGTTTAAACAAGCCAATTCAGTCTTGAAAGAGTCGAAGGATGGGTCTTAATGCGGAGGCCGCTGTTAAACAAAGTGCTCCTCCAATTTGGGTATAAGAAGGAAGAGGGAATCATTTCAATTACATCTGATAAAGAACTCGGTTTAAAATAATAGTTTAACGTGGTTTTTATTTTTTATTTTTCTTTTTTCTATGAGAGCCACTCCACCACAAGGTTATTGGCAACTCATTGCTATTTAATATAAAAAAAAAGAAAGTATGCTGTGCAATTAGATCCCTAACTGAAAAAGCTCCATACAAATCTGCTAAACAGGAAAAATGGTGTAATTAAGTTGAAAATGACTTATTTAACAGGTTAATTCTTCGTAAGTTTGGCAAGTATCAATTTTTTTTTATACAACCACATAAAGAAAGACGGCGACGGCTATGGCCGTCTTCCAAATCTGGGACGAGGGTGGTTCCAAACGGCCATGACCATAATTTTTTTTTTAGACGACCATAGCTGTCTCACTAGATTTGGAAGACGGAGACAGTCAACGGTTGTTCGGCACAGACAGCCGGTGGCTGTATTGTTTGTTTGCATTTTTTTTTTAAAAATTTCTAATAATTAAATAAATAGTTGAATTAACTTGCTAAACAAGTCAATTTGGACTTAAGTGAACAATCTTACTGTTTTAGGAGATTTAATGGAGCTGTTTTTTATTTTATTTTTTTCCCACTACTTAGGGGACCTGGCCTAAGTATTGTATTGTTAATTTGTTATCCACTTATCCTATATAACATCATAAATAATAAACAATCAACACATATAATTAAGTTGTGATATTTCATTAAATATTATGACAGTAAGAACAGTTAATAAAATAATTAAATAATAAGAATACATACATCATGATTAGCAGCAATAATCATAATTTAGAATGAGATTTTGGAGGTGGAAGGTTAGAGTTTGATAATGATATATACTTGGATTGTATTGTAAATATAAAAATATATATTAGGTATAAAATAGAATATATATATATAGGCCAAGCCTGTAGGCCTGAAGGCCGAGCCTGGTATATATAGGCCTGACCTGTTTAGTTAAATAGGCTTTTGAAATTTTCTCAAGCCTGGCCTTTCTACTAAACGAGTTAGGCCTAACTAGGCTTTAATTAGGCCCGGACATAGGCCCTACAGGGACCTGACCTATTTCCACCCCTACTCGTGTATTATCGTCAATTTCAAACTTTGCCTAACAAAATGATTTAACTAATATATTATGCTCATCTCTATTAGGACTCTATATAGTGTGTTATATTAATCTCGAACATGTTTAATATCTCCAACTATATATATATATATATTAGTTATATCCTCGTTTTTCCTACACAAAACAAAATCAAAGCTAATTTAAGAACCAAAATCGTATTATCTATTTTTAAATATTATATATTTTAAAATATACGAACCTGAATGAGCAAATGTGATTGTTTCTGCATGCAAACAATAATATTACCTATAATATTATATCTAGAATACCATAAATAATATTACAAATTATGCTATAATTTTATTACCTAATTAGTATGTCTTTTCTACACGGTATTATGTTATTAGTGAATATAGAAACAATATCACCTAGATATTAGTTAATTTCCATTTTACATTTTCTTACCAAATAAGCTTTATTAATTTTTTTTTTGAAAAACAACTTTATTATTTATTTGACCAATAAAATATTTAATTAATTGAGTACAAAAGTTTGGGCAGGAAAATGAAATATGAGGATTTTACTTTTATATATAGTATAGAAGTATAGATTTTGTGTTTCATTTATGTAAAGTTATGCAAACTTTGGTTTATTACAATCTTGAGATAATAAACTTCCAATCAAATAAAATTTTTGACCATTAATCCTATATATTGGTGGAACGTTTCCAACATTTATCGTTTTGTCAACCTTCCACCCATTGAAGTAAAACAAAACATGTTAGTTATATGCCTTGATGTTCTGGATAAATTTTGATCTTTTCTCCCCATGACAAAAAAATAAGTCAAATAATTTTTTTGGAAGGAAATTTTTAATTGAGACAACTTAATTTTTATATGTCTACAACACGCATGATATCTCGTTAGTCCATTCACCATGGCTTTATTCACACGTTCCTCATACCAAAACAATGCATTGCAATGTTACACAAACGGCCGAGACTGTTTTTTAGATGAAAAACGGCCCGACCCATTTTGGCCAAAATTTTAACAAATGACAAGCAACATCAGTTTAAATGCAAGGTGAAAATAAGAGTAATTTGACACTTATCAAGTAGTACGAATAAATTCAATGAACCAAATTAATTGTAAAAGTTCGAAAATATTCAATTCAATTTTTGAAAAGTATTTAAAAGTTATATTGATATTTGAGTAATTGAGTTATCTTTAAAAGTTGAATGGTATTTGATTAATTTTTTTTAAATGTCTTAAACTGTTTCATACTAGGACATTTGTGAATTATTTTATTTTTAAAATTTTTAACAATAATTGAAATCTATATCTCAAACCCAAGCTTCTAAACTTTCCACACCTTTTTCTTCCGTTTAAACTTCACAAACATTTTCTTTTGCCTAAATTTTACTGTCTTTTTTTTTTTTTTTCATCATTATCGTTTTAATCTTCCCAATATACAGAGGAACCTGAGCTAGCTAGTAAAAAACATTTTTGATATTTTAACCTAAAAATATTAAAATAATACAAGCATATAGCAGGCATATATTTATGCATGTGTTTATAAGTATATTCCTTTTATTTTTATATTGTTATTAGACATATTAACACATTGTTCTACTAAAGTCATTTGTTCTTGATGACTCACATTTGACAATAGATCAGAGCTAAGATCAGAGCAGTTAGTTGTGATTCTATTAATTACTCCACTTGTTCTCCTTTTTTTTTTCTTTTTCTTTTCTTTTCACATCGAGATAAATGCTTTTTAGGTAAAATTATATTGTTCTCCTTTTTTTTTTCTTTTCTTTTCACATCAAGATAAATGCTTTTTAGGTAAAATTATATAAAACAAATATTAAAATTTGTGTATAAGAAAAAAATAAAAGCATTTAAATTTTTTCAAAATTTTTTTCTCATTAGTCGGTAAGTACAATTAATTTTTTCTCATGCTGCGCAATGCAAAATGTGTACTACGGTCTGAATACATTTGTTTGTCATATCTGAACGGTCTTTGCCTCGAACATGCAATAGCCCATGATCACTTTGTAATAATGGATATGAGAAGGAAGGCTTTGCATTGCCATGGATCACAGTGCATGGAGATCGTTTATTCGAAAAACTTTGACACAGCTTTAGCTGATGCGGTCCCCCCTTGTAAGGTATATTGTATTTATTTCTACTTATAGAATGTTTCTTGATATTGTGCTTATTATGCCTTAGGTTCTTGATTTTTACTAACAGCATATTTCTTGACGAAGGTAGTGAAATTTTCAATCCTAGTAGTGAAAGTTCAAAGGAAGAAACCCAAAACAGTCATAGTAGTGAAAGTTCAAAAGAAGAAACACAGTTTTAGTAGTTATAAAAGAAGGAAGCTATCTCATCCCGATTATTCAGTGATAACTTTGGGGTTGTCGGTTGTGGTGAGGTTAGTAGCTACAAAAGAAGGAAGCTATCTCTGGGCTGTCGACTGTGGTGAGGTTAGTAGCTACAAAAGAAGGAAGCTATCTCATCCCGATTGATTCCGTGATAACTCCGAATTGTTAGAGGCGTCTGCTGGGGTGAGACTCATCACTATTGTCAGATCGGTCCAAACATTTTATAAGTTGAGGCGGAATTTTTTTTCTTTAATTTTAAAACCATTATCATAACCTTGATCACTCACACTATTAATATTAAGATCAAGAGAGTTCACCAATCAATTCATTAAAAAGTTCCAAACTAGATGTATCATCTATTTTCAAAAATTCTAAAAAGTATTCCTTTGTTTTTATGTTGTTATTAGACATACTAGTATTATACCCGTGCGTTGCACGGACTAAATAGTAAATATTAAAAATATTGTTGTTGTGTTATAGTGAGATAAGTATATTATTATAATTATTTTAAGTTCTTTATGATAGACCTAATTTAAATATAATAAATATATACATGAATTTTTAAAATTAAATTAAAAAACAAAACTTATTATTATTAATTAATAAAATGTAAATTGAACATTATACATTATTAAAAATTTCATGGTAACCAATGTTAGTACCTGAAGTACTAACGGTATTTGAGTCACTGCATATTAATATTTTCAATCCAATTGGATTGCTAACGTTAGAAGCATCAACGTACAATTGACCATAATATGCTACCCGCGTGAATATTAGACAATTTAATAATATTACTATTAATTCAAAATTGTACAACTTAATATAAGCATAAATTCAATTCATGTTTACAAATACATTAAAATATACTCATATAAATATTACAAAAAGCCTAAACATTAAAACTAAAATTTACAAATTGTAGTCATAAACTGCTAAAAACTTCTTTGTAGACAACATTAGTCTGGGACTTTTACCGTTGCTAACTCTAGATAGAACCACGTACTATTTCCATGTATAAAAATGTTTTTTTTTTCTTTCAAAAAACTGAGATTTCTCAACTCCATTGCAATGACTTTAGTTTATTGTATAGAAATTTGATTAGCGGACAATATAACTAAATTTTCTACAGAAGTCAAAGTCAAAAACTGCCACTTTAATAACACAGGGGGAAAAAGTGCTATAAGCACATAACATAGGGGGAAAAAGTGTCATTTTTCCCTATATATAACTATTATATATATTTTACTCACCATTTCTATTTGAAAAAGAAAAACTATAAAAATACTATATTTTGAACTTCACAAAAAAAAAATTTATCTTTCTCATATTCGTTTCATAAAATTAATAGAGTTCGAATAATAATCAAATATATAAATGAACTACCATGTAGTATGATAGTATCCCGAACTCTCATGTAAGTTTTCAAAAAATACTACCATGTAAGTTTTCAAAAAAAAAAAAAAAAAACACTACCATGTAAAGAATCATGAGTATTTCAAACAAAAATCAAATATATAAAAGAATTTAATACAATAGTGACAAGTTGAGTGTGATATTAAATTAGAGAGTAATTTTAGATGGAAAATATAATAGAATCATGCTAGACTCCCCTCAATTTTTCACCTTATTTTTTTATGGACTGATTTGAGAATGCTTTCCGAAATTCTACCAATAAAAATGCTTTGATTATTCAACCTCTTAATTTAGTAACATTAAGGAGAGATGAGGGCAAATTTCAGTCAAGTTGGCCAAACTGTTGACTTCGTAACCACAATATTATAAGTTTGACTTTCAGTGAGAGAATCTATTGTCATTCTTGATTTGAGCCGGTCAGAAATGAGCAACCTAGGCTGGTTTACCTTATTGTAGTCTTTTACCAGCTAGGATCATAAGACAAGACTTATCCATGCACACCATCGATTAAAAAAAAAAAACATTAAGGAGATATGTTGGGGTGAAAATTTGCAAGCTAAGGAAATAATCATTTTCCAATATAATATGGCTCAAAAACTACTATAATGATGAATCAGATGGAATTTTTTTATTTTTTTATTTTGTTTTTTTTGGTACATGAATCGGATGGATTTGATATAAAAAAGAAATTTATTAAAATAAAATGGCAAAATTTTGTGTGTGACCTATCACGCAAGTGTTACCTAAAGAAAATTATCAATAACGACAAAAAATAGGACGTGAGGGATGCATATAGCAATCAATCATTATACTAGGAATATGGTCCACCTTACAAGAAAGACCAATTGCATAATGTTAATTTTTAGTATAATAAAAGTTCTTTTTCAATATAAATGTTCATTTTTAGTATATTGAATGTTCATTATTTGATATAGTGTTTAAATGAATTTTCAAAAAATTAATAATAAATCTTTAAAATGTTAAAAATTAATAGTTATAGTTATTCATATTACAATATAGATCATGGTCCACGCTATGATTTATCTGTAATAACATGCACCGTGATCCATGATATATCTATTATTCCCCATAAAAACCCAATGATCAGCCCATAAATCCTTAACCCAAGCCCAATAATCCCAGTAAGCTTACCGAAGTTCAAATATCCAAAGAATAAACTCCACTTTCTAGCAACCCCAATCCTGCAATTATACCCAGCCCAACATCAATTCTCAAACCCACCTCCCTGCTGAGTTATTATTGTATGGACCATACTATCAAATAATATATATTTAGTATAAAAATAATGTACTTTTAATATATTAAAAATGTAAATTATATTTAGAAAAAGTATATTATTTGAATATTGAAAGTACATTATTGTTTTATAATGTACATTTAATACACGAATAATGTATTTTTAGTATATTAAAAAGGAAAATACTATATGTACTCTCATTTTTTACTTCCATCTACACAATTTTAATATAGACACTTTATTGGGATCCACATGAAAAAAGTAACTTATCAGTGTTTGCCACATCAGGAATAAGATTTGAAAGTTCATACAGTAGAACTCTATTAAAAATGTATTTTTTGATATGTTTCACACAATACTGTGTGTGGTTTATGGTCCACACAATAATTTGCGGCTCCTAGTCTCCCACAACCAGGCAAATTTTACTCTAAACCATGGTCCATGTAGAAGCGTGAACCATGAAGTAAAACAACATCGTTTGATATTAATTTTAGAAAAAAAAAATGTTAATGGTTTCCTAATCCGTTATCTTTGTTTTTACGTTTTATTTTTCACGCAGACTAGTTTATTATATAACACTGAAATATCATTTTAATTACATTTCATGTTCATTTGACAATATAATATGTGTATTGACTCTATCCAGTTTCATTTTATATAAATTCACTATAAAAATATTAAAATAACATTTTAATTCTACTACATGTTCATTTGACTCTCTATATATATATACACACGACAATACGGCATTGATTCATTGTAAGTTGTAAGAACAACTTCTTTTTTTTTTTTTAATTAAAAGAAACGGTGCAGCATTGCACCATTATCTGCACAACTCTAGAGACTATGGTCCACTGAATACCAATTGTCACAACCATAAGCCCAAACTAGTAAAGCCTAATGATTATATCCTGAATTAGGGTCCACAATATAATTTGCCAATAAAGTATGTACAATTACAGGAATGAAGCACAATAATAGAAAAAGACTAGTTTATGCATTTAGTTTAGTAATAAAGATTAATACTATCCGTACTTAATTGTAATTTATATTCAATTGTTTATTCATTACTTACCTGACATGTTTGTTCATCTCTAAGAAGAAATGAACTACAGTTTTTTTCTTTACTTTTTCTTCAATCAATAATATCATGATACCTAACTGAAGTTTTTCTCTGATCTATAAGTGTTCATACATCATTTTTCTTTAGCAAATTGTTAGTATGTCCTACTCCATTAAATATGAAGTTAAAGGAATTGAATATTCAGTATTGTATAGGTTGGAGTTGAATTGAACTGGCTAACTTCACATTCATAAAAGTTGATTCCCCTCCGACATCTTCTGCCGTGTTCTCCATTTGTTTCACATTATGTTTGAGGCAGCCGAATATGAATCTTTAATTTCTTTCTGTTTCTTAGCTAGCAAAATGTGTATTAATTATTTGGTCAAACCTCCATCTCCCATACCTAATTTTAATTAATAATTTGTGGACTTTTCATTGGGATTGATATGGTGTACATGTTGAGAGTATTCTACGAGATAATGTGTACATGTTATAATTAAGCAAGGGAAGTTGAGGGTCTAGTCAAGTGTTTCAGCAAGGTGGATTCCCTTCAAACTTGTAACATTGATGCATGCATGCATGTGACCATATTTTTGTAATCAAAATATTGCTTATCTGGATCTTTCAGGTAAATGGTAGCTCTTTTGATGACCACATCCATAGACACAATGACTAATCCATTCATTATTATGTGCAATACAAATCTCCCGTAAGGCCATAACATGCATGCATACAAACTTGACGCCCCACAACGTGTAATCTTTATAGTGCATTTGATACTTTCCTATCAATTAAATTTTCAGTAAAATGTTTCTAAGGAATATATTTGATAAGAATAACTTTAGGAAAATTAATTAGCATGTTTGGTATTTTCAGAGAACATAACAATTAAATTACTTGAAATATTAAATAACATGTTTGGTTCGTTTAAACTTTCTCATAAATTTTTTTAAAATCTCTAATATATCCTTGCTATATAAAATATTTGTAACGACACAAAAAAAGATAAATATGTAATTGAATAAAATTGACATATTCTAATAGGCCATGAAAAAAAAAATCACACCCCTTAGTTGAGATTTACTTTTCTTGATATTATGAAATCTGATTTTCATTGATCTAAATTTTTCTAAGATAATAATTTCTCCACCTTTTAAATTCTCAGAGAAGTTTAGACTTACCTTAGTACTAAACGCCCTCTTATTGATTAATTATTTGTTAAACAAATCAATTATTTCGATCACCACTAATAATTACCTTTTCATCTTTTGTTCATTCACTAAAATTTCCAAAGGTAGTATTTGCATAGGCCGGCTTCCGGCTATATAATCTTTGAAATTTAGTATGATATAATTATGTTACGCTGTATTATGTAAAAGTCATTTTCCCAAAAGACAATTTTTACCTAGGCCGGTTATATAATGTGTGATTATTTTACTTGAGTAGTAGAATAGTAATTTTGTTCTAGAACACATTGAAATTAAAGATAATGAAAATGAATAATTTAATTTCTCCGATATCCTTATATGGTTTGTTGGTATTAGTTTAACCACTTAATTAAATCTATAAACTAAACTACAACTGGAAACAAATGCAAGTAGGGGCGGATCTAGAAATTCCTTTGAATGGGGCGGATCTAGAAATTCCTTTGAATGGGGCGGAATTAAAATAATTTAAAACATGATAAAAATATTTATGGTAAAATATGAAACACTATTAATTAAATAAAATAGTTTTAATACAAAGTAACAAAATATAATGCCCACAACAAATTATGAGATAATATTTCTTTACGTTCTCAACTAAGTAGAAATATAATCGACACTTTGATATCAATTACAAATTAACCTTCATTATAAATCTCAAAATTTTATATCAATCATAAATTAATACATATTATAATTTTAGCAAATGCACAATTCTTAATTCACAATTTGACTGTCAATCAACTATAATAAACCTCACAAAGTGATTCACAATGTTGGGAAACAATTCTCAAATACCCAAGAAAATGGACGAAATAGGAAAATCCACTAAAACAAATATTACAAGGAATATTACAAAATTCCAGGAATTTAAACCTACAACAAAGGTTCAATAAACCTGGAATACAAGGGACGGGGAGAACGGACTTTTGCGGTAGTTGTAAGTACGAGTCGAGTTGCCTCTGTCCTTAAAACCTTATTTACCGCTTCCCGAGGTGCTGGAACGTTGCGGCCTAGGTTTCCCAGGATAAAACGTACTACGATCCGCCGTTTGAGCACACAAACTTGGATCCAGCGAACGAGAACGTGGGATGAACACAGGTGGCTAGAACGAAGGAGGAGCAGAGTTTCGAGGTTCAAAACAGATTTCTTTCGTTGTTGTAAATCTCCTGCTCAACCTGGAAATATATAGTAGAGGATGTGATAAATAGCATTGATAATGGCATTCATTCCTCACATGTAACCTCCTTCCACTAAGCACGAATTTACTTCCCACTAACAGTCCATTAATAAGAAATAATGGCAGGATTAATCACATTAATTCCTTAATGCCAAAGGTCATTCTTATCAACGGTACGTCGCTACTGGAGATCACTATGAGTTGCCCTGGAAGCCACGAGACATTGCTCGTGAGAGAGGTTCGAAGCATCAGCCTTCGAGAGGTCCGCACGACACCATACCGCGTGACCGGCTTCCTTCGAGAGATCGCGTCCCATTCTTATCAACGGTACGTCGCTACTGGAGATCACTACGAGTTGCCCTGGAAGCCACGAGACATTGCTCGTGAGAGAGGTTCGAAGCATCAGCCTTCGAGAGGTCCGCACGACACCATACCGCGTGACCGGCTTCCTTCGAGAGATCGCGTCCCATTCTTATCAACGGTACGTCGCTACTGGAGATCACTACGAGTTGCCCTGGAAGCCACGAGACATTGCTCGTGAGAGAGGTGAGTTGCCCTGGAAGCCACGAGACATTGCTCGTGAGAGAGGTTCGAAGCATCAGCCTTCGAGAGACATTGCTCGTGAGAGAGGTTCGAAGCATCAGCCTTCGAGAGGTCCGCACGACACCATACCGCGTGACCGGCTTCCTTCGAGAGATCGCGTCCCTCGGGCGTAACTCGCCTGCATCGAGACATCGCTTGATGTCTCGAACGCTACTGAGGCGTGCCGCGAGACATCGCTAATGTCTCGCGCGTTGCCGAGGTACGAGACATCGCTGATGTCTCGCACGACCAAGGCGTGCAACGAGACATCTTGCGATGTCTCGAACTCATCCTTGCCGCGGCGCTGCTTCGAGAGGATGTCTCGCACGACCAAGGCGTGCAACGAGACATCTTGCGATGTCTCGAACTCATCCTTGCCGCGGCGCTGCTTCGAGAGGTCGAGCCTCTCGAAGGTTTGCGTGGTACTTGAGATGGAAAAATGTTCGGGAATTCGGCAAAACTTAGCCCGCAAGGCCAGCCAATTTTTCGGACGAAATTCGTGCCCGTAGGTGCCGGCGCACACAAGTTCAAGCCTTTCGAACTCATTTTTGGGATTTGATTTGCACCCCCCCTGCGCGCGAGAGAGAGCCTCTATGCCATACAAGTCGATTAGCTTAAGAAAGCCTCTTGTATATATAGTGGGTGAAATCTTCTTCCCAAACCAATGTGGGACAAATGCTTTTCCTTAAAGCTTTTCCCACAATTTTCCATCTCAATGGGTCTACTTTGAGAACCAATTTCTCATTCACCCATTATCGATTTTGAGCGTATAATATATCGATCTCTTCGTCTCACTACGAAGAATCCGAATCCACTTTGACCCGACCCAAATCGGATGTGGACCCTACATATATTTATACCACAAAATGGCCACTTAAAATGCCATTTATTGCCATTTTTTCCAACACACAATTCATAATTACAATTAAACAATTAATCTATTATGAATAAATCTAACATATTAATTTTACAAATTTAACTGAGGGTATGAAGTTTGTGATTGTGTTTTATGATTTTGACGTTGAAAAGTGCACCTCATTTATCAGTTATTAGACATGTGTGCTCTTATTCTCATTATCTCAAATCTTTGTAGCTCGCCGTTCACAAATAATTATTTTGATTAAAAGAAAAAAGAATTAATAACATGAGAGACATAAAAAGGGAATTAGAAGGCATGCATTATTTGTCAAGAAAAGTAAGTGGAAAGAATGAAGGATCAATAGAATATTATTAGGGTGAAGTTGTGATTTTTTGAAACGTGTGGGCACAATTTAAGGGACAAAAGCAATGACACATTGACACATAACTTGATTTTAATTTTAAGTTAAAAACAAAAACAATAATACTAAGTAATAAATAAATAAAAATTTATAGTCGAAGAAGTGGCCCCTACTGCTCCCATTGTAAATCTGCCTCTGTATGCAATTCAAGCACGCACACAATTGAAATATTACTAAGATATACAATTCTCGTGTTAGAGCAAACTCAATGATTTTGAATTTTAATTTAATATGTTATTTGGACTGGTCATACCATGTGAAATTTTCGACCTTCAAAACTAAATAAATAAAATTAATCAATAAAATCCCGTTGGGATGCAAGGTTTGAACTTTGAAGCAAAGTAAAAATGGACCAAACAGAATTAGCTAGGGAGTTTTTTTTCCCCAAAATATTCAAATAATATTCATCAATCCAAATGAAATAATTGAAATTATTTGAGCGATAAATTATAAATTTTATGAATATTATTAATATTATTATGACCTTTTATTCTTATTTTCACATTTATGAGTTGACATTCAAATATTCAATCAATAAATATGATAAATTTAAGAGCGAATTAAAAAAAATTATTCCTTGCACAGTTGCACTATATATATATATATATAGTACTCCGGCAGGTTTGAACTCAAAGATGCAAATTATTATTCTTCTATTTTTTAAAAGAAGAAGAGTAGTATATAAAGATAGGAAACTTCTTTGTTTTCCTTGATCCCAAGTTTACAAACCCTGTAATAATATAATCGTTTCTCCGATCCATTAATGATACTCAGAATGTCAGACCTCCATTCCCTCATCATCTTCCCTCTCTTCATCATTCTTGTGCTCTTATCTCCTCCTTCATGTGCTGATATAGGGACTACAAGCCAGTATAGCCCACCTTACACTCGTAAGTTAATCATCACATTCTTCTTTTTATGACATCCATCTCCAAATATCAAAGTGTTCTTAGGGAATTCAAAGCATACATTAGCATGCATGGAATAGTGTGAGAATTATACTAATGTAGTAGGCTCGTTCTGGGCATCAGACACTGATTTTCTATTTAATGAGCTATGCTAAGTCATTTTAACTTATCATCTTCACAAATTCTGTCGAGTCGAAGTGTGAGCCCAACCTGAAGTAAATGATTTTACTTTTTGTGGACAAGTATTGTGGTTCTGATTTTTTTTTAATTAATGTGCAGCGACGGCTTGTTTTGGGAGCGGGGCGTCGCAGTTTCCGTCGAGCAATTATTTCGCGGCGGCCGGCGAGGGCATTTGGGACAACGGCGCATCTTGTGGGAGGCAGTACTTGGTGAGCTGCATAAGCTCCGTTTTGCCCAAAGCTTGTAAAGCGGGTCAGACCATTCAGATTCGGATCGTGGATCGGGCGCAATCTTCGGTTTCCAAGTCAACTCGCCCCGGAACCACCATGGTTCTTTCTAACGCCGCTTTCGCCGCCATTGCCGACCCCTCGGCCCCCTCGTTAAATATTGAATTTCAACAGTAAGTGCTCCCCAATTACTCGATCTCATTGTTTGGTCAACGCCTCATTTCAGTTAGTTAATTAGTTTATCTATCAACGACTCTTAAAAATATTATTGCTATTTTGAATAATGTACATTATATATACTCACAAATTTACATGCATTAACGTTATACCTTTTAATTAATTATCCAATACATACCCTTGTGTACGTAGCTGCGGGGTTTCCGTATGATCCAAAATTAAAATGTCAACGTAATATTGAAATTCTAGTAATTAACATTAGCTTACATAATGAATAAGCAAAGCATGAAATCATGCATGATTAATGCATGGTGCAGAACGAAACTATCAAACTTTGCCAATTTCTAATATGACTTTAATTTCTTAGTTGACATTTTATTATATTGACAACAACAAAGTTTCTAATTTCCAGGGTGTAAGAGAATGGACCTTCCATATGGACCAGATGCCATGCTAGACTCAGTCTGATCTGCCGCTCGCCATATTTGCTATTCATTGAAGAAATCGATCGACTTTGGCTTTATTTTTAATTTGTTTTTATTTTTGTACTTTACATATTATTATAATATATTTTTATACTTTGTTATATACTATATTATTTTCCATGTCTTCATTAGAATTTAGAACAAAAGTGCCCATCTTTTTCAAAACTCACTTTTTGCATATGTTCACTTGATACAAGAGATGTTATATGTGATTTTAAAAAAAAATACAAGAATGTTACCGCGCGTATTTTAGCATTTATTTTTCAAACAGCAGATGTCAATAGTCTATCTTTTTTGTCAAATATGTACTAGTCTTGCATACTAGCCCCTTGCCCTTGGTGTTGGGGTTTTCCAAATCCTTGAGAAATGTCCCCTTAGTTCATGTTGGGAAAGAGTGGAAATTGAGCGTGTGAGGGAACCCATTCTTCTTCTAACGTAATGACTGGCATTGGGAGTTTGAGAGATATTTGCTTGACCTTCACCATTTTTCTCATTGTTAGTATCTCCCATCTCTATGTTACCTCTAAGGATCTAGACTCCTATCAAATCAACGCAATAAAGATGACTTGTAAGCTCTTTAATATCAACACAATAGAACAAAAAGAAAATAACAACTTGATCTCCTTTAAGGTCCACTATCTATAATGCTAGAAAGAAAGATAATCACACAATACAACCAAATAAATTAATCCCCGACAACAATACCAAAAAGTTGATTTAGTAAATGAACGATAAGAAATTGGGGTGAAGATTGTCATTCCATTGGTGATTGAGAATATGACGCGTAATTGTGAAATCGTTTAGTCGCTAAACACACAGATATTGAACCCATAAGAATCTAAGCAAAACATATTAAGAAAAGGGACAATTATCCCATTGATAAAAAACAGGGAGAGATTAACTAAGAAAGAGGGGGGGGGTGGGGGAGGGGGGGGGGAAACTAGAGGCTACTACCTTCTAAACACTATAACAATTTGAAGGAATTGGGGAAGATTCCCAATCAAAGGTTTACTAGAATGCACACAAGAATCCATGATCTTTTAATAAAGGATTATAGTAAGAATTGGAGTGCTTCATTTTCATGATGTATCTGTTACAGATTAAATCTATACATACGCTTAGTCTGTTTGGTTAGCCTTTATTTTCTGCATTTACGGTTGTACTGATATCCCTTACTTTGGGGTATCCTTCTGTATTTATATTCATGCTTGTTTAATGGTACAGTGTGAGTTCATACATCCATATGGTAATCAGAGCCAGTTAGGAATATTTTTTTCCTCTGTCCGTTAAAAATCCTTCTGAGTTTTTTTTTCTTCTTCTTTTCGTTTTCTCTTGAGATGGCAGCCAATGCACAAACCCTCCCCCAGATTGTTCAGCTACATTCAACAACCCATTTTCCCATTAAATTAACTCCTACGAACTTCCCAGTATGGAAAAGACAAATTGAGACCACCCTCATTGGCTTAGACTTATCCAAATACATTGATGGATCATCACAGTCTCCAGAAAGATTTTCTGATGCCGCTCAAACCATTGTTAGCGCTGCGTATCTCACATGGTATAGACAGGACCAGATTATTTTGAGTGCTCTTCTTGGAAGTTGTTCCGATGCTCTTCAACCTTTGATCTCCTCGTCACCGTCGGCTCGTGACGCATGGACGAAACTGGCAGCAACTTGCGCTGCATCTTCCCGTAGTCGCATTATATCACTCAAAACTAAGCTTGCTAAGAACCCAAAAGGTTCTCGACCCATAGCTGAATATCTCCAGGATATGCATACAATTGCTAATGATTTAGCAATTGCTCAGAACCCCATAACTGATGAAGATCTAGTTGTGCACATCATTACACAACTAGGTGATGAGTTCAATTCCATCGTGGCAGCTCTCCGAGTTCGCGAGACTCCAGTCACCTTCGAACAATTGTCGGATGTTCTTACCGACTACGAGAGAATTCTGAAGGATCATGAGGCTACTCAACAAGCTGTCATTGCAACTGCCAACTACACGCAGAAAAGGCAATCTGGCTCGGCAAGTGGAGCAGGTCGCGGCCAGTATTCCTTCTCTGGCAATCGTCGTGGGCGTAATGACAGTCGACAATCTGGAGGTGGTTCAAATGGCATTACCCGAAACTCTCGATATTGCAGATATTGTGACATCCCCGGGCATGACACACGGTTTTGCCGCAAACTTGGTCGTTTCTTGGCAGATAATAATGTCACCGCTTCAGCTCCATTATTTTCTGTTCCTGGTTCTTCACCTACAGTAAATTCCACCTGTGTGACAACACCTACCCAGGCTCCATGGGTGATGGATACTGGGGCCTCTCACCATACTGTTTCAAATACAAATGCGTTGCAGACATTTTCAGAGTACTCCGGCCCGGACGAAATTTTACTTGGTGATGGTAAGTCTCTAAAAATCTCTCATACTGGGGATACATCCATTCCAACCAATTCTTGTCAACTCTCTTTATCTGATGTGCTTTGCGTTCCTCATCTTCGCAAAAACTTAATTTCTGTGTCTAAGTTGTGTCAAACAAATCCTGTCTCTGTTGAGTTTTTTGACAACTTCTTTATTGTTAAGGATCGTCGAACGGGGGCACATCTAATGCGAGGGGGAACTTTGCATGATATCTACTACATCCCAGGTCCTGGCCAACCTCAAGTTCATGTTACCACCGTAAACTCTGCGTCCGGATGGCATCACAAGCTGGGTCATCCTTCTAGTAAGACCTTAGTGTCTATTCTTCGTCGTAATAAAATTCCATATGACTCCCGTTCTGTAATGAATCTCTCTTGTAACTCCTGTCATATAAATAAAAGTCATAAATTGAGTTTTTCCTTTAATACCATGTCTAGTAGTAAACCACTTGAGCTTATTTACACTGATGTTTGGGGTTCCTCGAATATTTCGGTTGATGGGTATAAATACTATGTCTCCTTTGTTGATCACTACACAAAATACATTTGGCTGTATCCGTTAAAATATAAGTCTGATGTTTCTGTTATATTTCCTCAGTTCAAACGTCTGGTCGAAAAATATTTTGGGCACTCTATAATATCAGTTTTTTCCGATAATGGGGGCGAATATAAAAAGTTAATCACGGTGTTTAACTCTTGTGGTGTTTCTCATTTTACGTCACCTCCTCACACCCCTGAACACAATGGTCCAGTTGAGAGGCGTCATCGACATATTGTAGAGACAGGTTTGTCCCTTCTTCACTTTGCTGGGTTGCACCTATCCTACTGGGTATTTGCCTTTCAAACGGCCGTTTATCTTATTAACCGCATGCCTACGCCTATACTTGATAATTTGTCGCCATTTCAAAAATTGTTTGGTCGCGATCCTAATTTGTCTAAAATCCGTCCTTTTGGGTGCTTGTGTTTTCCGTGGCTAAAACCTTATGTGTCTACTAAACTCCACCCAAAATCAATTCCTTGTGTATTTTTGGGGTATTCTTTGAGTCAGTCGGCTTACAAGTGTTTGGACCCACAATCCGGTCGTATCTATTTGTCCCGACACGTTCGATTTGTGGATGGGGTTTTTCCTTTTCTTGAGTCGGGGCTGTCTAAGGGGTCGGTGTCTACTACTTCAGCCTCAACTTCCGTTCCCCCCTCATTGCCTCCAGTTTTGCCTGTCCTTACTCCGTCTGTACCGGTTGTTTCACCATCTGGTTCGGATGATATCTCTAATTCTTCTAGGTCTGTTCCTGTAGTTCCTGAATCTGATCATACTCCCTCTTCCTCTCCCGCTCCTAATCTCTCCCGAACCACCTCTAGCCCCACTGTGTCGGAGTCCAGTTTAGCTGAACAGCCAGCTGCATCTGTTCTCATTTCTTCAGTATCCCCAACCACTGCCCCTGATTTACCGGCTGCTTCTGGCCGACCAGCACGGATACGAAAACCGAATTCCCGGTACTATGGTGACCAATTTGTGAATATAACTACTGTCCATCCCATGCCACTCGCTCTTGAGCCTCGTACGGTTACCCAGGCTATGCGTGATGACAGGTGGAGGCAGGCTATGTGTGATGAATTTGATGCTTTAGTTCGATTGGGGACGTGGGAGTTGGTACCGCGTGCTAGTCATCGTCCGATTCACTGCAAATGGATATTCCGGGTTAAAAGGCGAGTTGATGGCTCGGTAGAGCGATTCAAGGCACGTTTGGTAGCCAAAGGTTTTTTTGCAAAAAGAAGGGCGTGATTATTTTGAGACCTTTAGTCCGGTTGTTAAGCCGGTTACTGTTCGTATTGTATTGACTATTGCGTTATCCAGTGGTTGGTCTGTTCGTCAATTAGACATAAATAATGCCTTTCTGAATGGTTTGTTGTCTGAACAGGTTTATATGGAGCAGCCTGCGGGCTTTATTGATTCTCGCTTTCCTGGTCACGTGTGTCGTCTTAAGAAGGCTATATATGGTCTCAAACAAGCGCCTCGGGCTTGGTACTTGGCGTTGTCAGCTTTTCTATTGGAGTGTGGTTGTGTTCGGTCTGTGGCTGACACGTCATTATTTGTTTACCGTGAGGGTCATGTTGTTATGTTCTTTCTAGTCTATGTTGATGACATTGTCATCACGGGTAATGACAATGCTTTTCTTGGTGGATTTATTCGCAAGCTTTCTGATAGGTTTGCTTTGAAAGATATGGGTGCCTTACATCATTTCTTAGGAGTGCAGGTCATTTCTACGCCCAGTGGTTTTTTTCTAAGTCAGTCTCAATATATTGTTGATGTTCTTGAGCAGTTTCAGATGACGGGGGCGAAGGACGTAGCTACCCCTATGGAACCTGCTGCTAGTGGTCTGGTTGCTAATGACTCCACGGTTGATGGTGGTCTGTATCGTAGAGCGGTTGGTGTCCTACAGTATTTGGGTTTCACTCGACCGGACATTGCGTTTGCCGTTAATCGCCTATCTCAATTCATGCATTCTCCTGCTATTCACCATTGGCAGGCGGTAAAGAGGATTTTTCGGTATTTGAAGGGAACCTTGCATTTTGGGTTGTTCCTTAGGCGTGGTGTGCCGTTGAGTCTGTCTATTTACTCCGACTCTGACTGGGGTGGCCTTGACAGTAGTGGGCGTTCCACTACTGCGTATGTTGTTTTCTTGGGGGCAAATGTGGTGTCCTGGAAATCCGCTCGTCAGCGGTCTGTTTCTCGTTCCTCTACTGAGGCTGAATTTCGTGCTGTTGCTAATGCCGCGGCTGAGGGTATTTGGATTGAAAGTCTTCTTCGTGAGCTCGGTGTTCGCTTGCTTCAGCCACCTACTTTGTTTGCTGACAATATGAGTGCTGTTTATGTTTGTAAACATCCGGTGTTTCATTCTCGAATGAAACATGTTGCCCTTGACTACTTCTTTGTTCGTGAGCGTGTTGAGGGTGGTTCCTTGCGGGTTCAACATATTCGCTCGTCTGATCAAGTGGCGGACTTACTTACGAAGCCTCTCTCTCGTCGTCCGTTTCTGGCTTTTCGTTCCAAGATTGGCGTCGTTGATGGTGCCGCCATCTTGCGGGGGCGTGTTACAGATTAAATCTATACATACGCTTAGTCTGTTTGGTTAGCCTTTATTTTCTGCATTTACGGTTGTACTGATATCCCTTACTTTGGGGTATCCTTCTGTATTTATATTCATGCTTGTTTAATGGTACAGTGTGAGTTCATACATCCATAGTATCAACTCTAAACTACTCTTAAAGCACATAGGCATTTATAAAATTCTCAATTTCCCCAAATTCCGAAGATAAAATTGAGTTGTGAAGGAGGGGACTTGAGTTTATTTCCCAACTCTTATTGCAGTTGAAAAACTCTCCAAAAACAAGTCAACCCTTATTGCGCACAAAAATATCTACAAGACACAAACACAAGATTCCTTCGCGGAATTCTTCCTTTTATGCAATAATCGCATAATAAGCATTTAGAAAAGTAAATAGCGCCTGCCAAAGACCTTGTGGTCTAGTGGCACCTGGTGTCCCGTTTAACACTCTCATATAGATGATGGGAGTGTGTCTCAGTGGAGGCATTAGTACTAAAAAAAAAGAAGTAAATAGCCCCCCAAAAAAAATAGCCCCTAATCCAACCCCTAAGCAGACTACTTTCACCTAATAGACAATTGCATGCTCAAATGAAAAGCTAAAATCTTCTCTATTGATTTTCCATGGACGTAAACTATCTAATCTAAGCGAAAAATGTTTTTGAAAAAGGAAGGAAAATGTGTTCTTTGTTGTCTCGGTCTACCCTTCAAAAAGATCCAAAATCAACACTTAATTTCGTAATAAGGGCAACCACACGGGCAACAGTAGGGGCGTGTGACCGCCCAAGAATGGAGACGGGCTTACTCATGCCCGTAAGATGGTTTGTGTATGGTGACGGCCCCAGCACAAGCATGGTGTTGCACGTAAGCTGCCAGATTTTCTGAAACTTTCTTGCTCCGACTCCTTAATGCGATTCTCCTTCCGGGCTACTTTACAATGCTCTTGATTATCTTCAGTGTACTTTTCAGTGTTTGTTCGAACCGAAGTTATATGTGTATAATTTATTTATTTTTAAATAAATACTTTATACATCGGTTATTGTATAAATTGACGTATAAAGTATTTATTTTTTTAAAAACTAAACTGAATTATACACCTCCGTTCATTCAAATTAAAACACTTACTGTCCAAAAAAAACTTAAAATATTTTAGGACTTTTAGAAAAAGGAATATTCTAACTTCTAAGCCATTACGAGAACTAATAAAAAAACTTAAAACATGCTAGAATGTATGAGAACTATTAAAATATTTTACAAAATTAAATCAGTTATTTGTATGAAGCAAAATCATATCCTTTAATAACTAATAAGACCAATAGTATATATAGATGAAAAAAATTACCTTCTGTACATTCTTGCATGTTGGCACTACTATGATCTCTTAGCTTCACACTTTTTAATGTTTTAAACATCTCTTACTTACAAATATAATAAACCAAAACAAATGTCACATTTGAAAAAAAAAAAAAGCTAAAGAATTGCCCGACTCTTATACCTGAGCTATTGAATTATTGAAGACGATAATAAAAAAGGTCTAGAGTCGAGCTATGCAAAATGTGTACACCCCACGTGCTAAATTACATATAATATTTTAAAATATTTTAGCATAAAATCTCTCTCTCAGATCGCACACCATGGAATTATGCATGCATTATGGATAAAAGATGTCTAACAAATTATGCATGCATTATGGATAAAAGATGTCTAACAAATTACTAGGTCCAGCCTCTCTGAGCATTATCCAAGCAAAGTGCCAATCGGATTCTCCGTGTGATCCGACGAAATCCAATCTTTAGAAAAACCCTAGTTTCACTCTATTTTTACTCTTGACTATCACTATTCTTGATTGATTCGATTTTGGATTTTTCTACATAATTATTTAAGGTTTTGGCTTTGGCTTTTTGAAATTTAGGGGACAGCCGATCATCCGTTAATAGAGCTGGTTTTGAAACTCTAATTTGGAGGCCTATCTCAAATTATTATTATTTTTTTCTTTAAAAACTTTTCGAAGCTTCAACGAAAAGCAAACCCTAGTTTTGATGGCTACAGCTTTTTCTAACCCCGCTACTCCGAATCAGACCTGGGTGCTGACTAGCACCTCTCAGCAGCATTCTGGCAATGAACGATGGGACAATCACAGCTCAGGTAGGGCAGTCAGCGGCTGCTGGAAACTCAAGCAACTAAGACTTTGTGGACTGAAGAGGGAGGGGAGGGAGGCCTAATCTTGACGAGAACAATCAGCTTGGCCTGGAGGCGTACAGTTTATTGGAAATAGACAGGCAAACCTAAAGCGGATTGAAAAGAGAAACAATTTATTAAAAATAAAAGAGAACACAAAGGATAGAGAGCGAGTTAAATGACTTTAAAGCTGGTTGCTTGAATTTGTTGGATGTATATTTTGTTTTTATTTTGGGATAAAAAAAACAAAAACAAATTGTTAAAAATATTTGACTAAAACTTTAGCTAACATTTTATAAAACAATTAACAATATAAAATTTTGATAATAAATAAATAATGAAATTAAATATATTAATAGAAAAGTATTGAATTTTATAATGTAATTAAATATGTGTATAACTATTATATATATTTTACTCGTCATTTCTATTTGGAAAAAAAATTATGAAAAATACTATATTCTTCAAAAAAAAATAAAAAAAAAATCTCCTTATGTTCGTTTTCTAAAATTAATAAAGAGTTCAAATAATAATCAAATATCTAAAAAAAATCGAGAGAGATATTTGAGACTAATTTTAGAAGAAAAAAATATAATAGAATATAAAATATGTTAGACTAGCCTCTATTTTAAAAATATGATAGCATAATTAAAATATTGAGTCTTGTTCTAAATAATCAAAAGAAGATTAATTAAACGAAAAAAAAACTTAACATAGATTTTTTTTTAAAAATCAAGAAAATGATTTTCAAGGTTTCTTATTTGCAATCTTTGATGCTCAACTTTAAATGCTATATAGTCTGACTAATTAATTGATCAAAGCTAATGTCAAATGTTTTGTTGTATTTTTTAATACACTCTAACATTTTCATAGTATATATTCAACAATTATGTCAACTTTGATTGAGATGTGGTTCAAACATAATACCTTCTTTATTAAAATTAATGAGTAAGTTAAGAATAATGAATACTTAACGAAATATTCCGTTACTAAAGTTTATACTAACGAAGTGCATGGTATTTAGAAAAAGTAAATAATATAATAGATGGTAAGTAGAAAAATAAAAAAAAATACTAAAATAAAAATAATATTGAACAATTCATTTTATGAAGGACGAACATTTTTTAGTTCCCATTATAAGCCTAACTTTATTTGCTCCTTTATATATATATATATATATATCCCAGTGGGTAGCTCAAGTGGCAAGTGAGCTCTTTTTGTGGGGATGAATTTCGGGAGAACCCGGGGTCAATTTCCGTAAGTGATGATTCGCCCTGAGCCAGCTCCCGTACCTCCCGGAGCGAACGTGGGTGATATTACAATGTAATAGGGTCAGTTGTATTAAAAAAGATTATTTAATTTAATGTCATTTATGCCACTGATAGATTTTTTTTCTTTTTTTAAATAATCTCAATTAAGCACTAATGCTAAAGAAAATGTCAAAATTAAAGGCCTCCCACAACCATAAGACCCAACTAGTAAAGCCCAATCACCATATCATGAATCCTAGTCCATAATATATTGGGAATAAACCTCGTACAATTAAAAGAGTGCAACCCAATAATAGAAAATACCAGTTTTACACTTTTATGCATTTAGCAAAGAGTAATACTCCGTATTGGAGCATCCTTATCAGTGGGGATATTTCGCGATTATTAAGGAGTTTTTGTAGGTGTGATTAGGAAAGAGAAAATGAGAAGGGATGAATAAAAAAAAAACAAAACAAAACTGAATTTAAAAAAAATAATAATAAATGATAATGTCAGGCTTACGCACCAAGCGAGCACAGGCGCGTGTGCACGCGCCCGCTTGGGCGCTGCTATGCGCTTTCACGCGCACAGCAGAGAAAAGTGAAAGACAGAAGATCAAAGGTTACTATGCTATGCTCCCCATTTTTGCAGAGGAACCCTTTCCTCTCTCTCACCTCCCTTCTCTCATGTTAGGTGGCAAATGATCTGACATTATCTTCACAATAACTACTGATGGCCATGCTCTTACTCTTTTGGAGCAAAAGAATAATACGGAGTAGTACATGTACTTGTAATTTCTACTCAAATTTTTTATTCATTGCTTACCTAAGAGCATCAACATTTGTGGATCATAGGAAGTTTTTTCAAATCAATAAACCAAAAGTGAGTTCATAACTAGTGTGGGAAGGAGTTTTTAATTTCTACAAGTAATGGATCTTTGTAGGGCCCAAACTGACGCATTAAACATGGAAAATCAATGCAGGTGCGCGTTTCGCGCATGCGCCACTAGGCGTGTAAATCTGTTTTGTTATTTTTTATTTTATTTTATTTTATTTTATTTACTTTTTCTGAGACTGCCAGCTTTCTATGCTTCTTTTTCCTTCTTTTTTGTTTTGCTTCTTCCCTCCTCTGACTTCTTTCCCACGTGGACACAAAAAAACCCTCAAAAGTCAGTAACTGATAAAGATGCTCTAACATGTTCTGTTCATCTCGAAAAAGAAGTTGCTGCAAATTTTCCTTTTCCTTTTCTTCTAATAATAAAATTATGATATCGAAGTGAAGTTTAATTTTACTTTATAAGAATCCATACATTATTATTATTCTTAGCAAATTGTTAGTATGTCCTACTACATTAAGTATGAAGTTAAAGGAATGTTTAGTACTGAATTGAAAACTCCAAGTTTGACTCTTTGTAAGTGATGTTTATTGATTTTTTAATTTTGGTTTAATTTGAAAACAATTCAATTATGGATAATCTAGATTGATTTTATCTTTTTGTAGCTCCTTACTGATTAGAGTCACAAAATATGTTAACCTTTGAGAAATGGTACGCTTTTGAGCTTTTACGTAAATTAAAGGAGGTAAATCGGCTGACCAACTTTGGGATAGGGAGACTTGGTCTTAATTAGAGCAGGTGTAGTGTCGGCAGGCGTCGTGGATTCCCCTCCGACATGCATCTTCTACCGAGTACGCCGTGTTCTTCGATCATCTGTTTCACATTGTGTTTGAGCCGAGCCAGCCGAACATGAATCTTTAATTTCTTTCTGTTTCTTAGCTAAGCAAAATGTGTATTAATTATTTGGTCAAACCTCCATCTCCTATACCTAATTTTAATTAATAATTTGTGGACTTTTCATTGGGAAATGGGAATATTGATTTAGTGTACATGTTGAGATAATGTATACAATAGATGAAACAATATGAACGATATAATTAAGAAGTTGAGGGTCTAGTCAATGGTTTCAGCAAGGTACGTGGGGGCGGGGACTGAGTGAGTTTTTAGCTGCATGCCTAGCTTAGGATGAAGATGGAGAAGGATAGAATGAAAGTGATGAATTTGACTTGGAGCTATTGTCGCAGGTGTAAAATGCATGCCAATTGGTGTCTAGTTTATTAGAGTAGTGGTATTACATTATAATTTTTCAAGTTATAGCTCGACCAGCATAGTTGTGACTTTTCAAATGAAATGTCTCAAGTTCGAACCTCAGTGTGGGGTATTGACTCTCATATGGAATGCCATGGATTTTCAATGGGACAGGAAGGTTTATTAAGTTGAGAAAATAATTATGAATAGAATAGTTGATTTAGTACAACTCTTCATCAATCATTTTTTAATCAACTATTAGTTATAAAAGTCAACATATATTTGTTTTATTTTGTTAAAATGTGGCAAAGTGCGGACTATTAGTTGATTGCTTCAAGTTCGATTTTTAGTTGGAGTGACGACCTATTAGTTTTTTTTTGGGTTAAACCGGCAATCAACTATAAGCAATCTAAGTTGGTTTACTTCTTTGTAGCTCTTTGTCGATTAAGGTCAAAAGGTAATATTTATCCAATAAACACCTTCGAATAGTGATTGTGGTTCCTGTGAATTTCTCTCGTCATTAAAAAAAAAGTGACAGGTGAAAAATCTTAATTGACATTTTGAGTCAACGTCTCCTTTTATGGTATTCGGTAGCCACGTACCCTACTTCAAAATCTAACTACGCCTCCAAGTTCAAGAAGAGCCATTTTATCTTTACAAGTCTAAAATCTTCCCGCATTAAGCCCCCAAAGTACCTTGTGAATAGGGCCAATTCTCACTATAAAGCCAATGATCTACTTCTATGATGTTTAATAACATAGTTAATTTATTAGTTAATCCATTCATTATTATTTGCTCTACAAATCTCCCCTAACATGCAAGTATACAAACTTGACACACCACAACGTGTTAACTTTATTGATTATTGTAAACAGATCAATTATTTCACCAATAATAATTACCTTTTAATCTTTTCTTCATTTTTTACTGAATTTCCCAAAGGTAGTATTTGCATAGGCCGACTATATAATCTTTGAAATTTAACATGATATAATTATGTTACACAATATTATTATGTATAAGTCATTTTCCCAAAAGACAATTTTTACCTAGGCCGGTTATATTATCTCTGATTATTTTACGTAGTAGAGCAGTAATTTTGTTCTAGAACACATTGAAATTAAAGATAATGAAAATGACTAATTTAATTTCTCTGTAACCCTTATATGGTTTGTTGTTATTAGTTTAACCACTTAAACCTATAAACTAATCTACGAGTCTACGACTGCAAACATATGCAAGTACGTACACAATGAAAATGCCAAAAAAAAAAAAAATCAAAATTCTATTATGTAGTGTGATAACACCTCTATTACCAAGATTGAGAAAGTATAGAACAAATACGTACTACCTTGTAAACAATCATCAAATTGGTCATATTGTTTGTTTGGCTATTAAAATGTTACAAGTTTAACTCACAGTGAGAATGACCTATTAGCCTTTGCCTACTAGGGTCACAAATTAAAGTAGAGTTTACTCAATGTGTGTTTTTCTTGTCACTCAAAATACTATCTATTAAGATACAAGTAATCGTGTTAGAGCAAACTCAATGATTTTGAGTTTTTGATAAGTTTGTTAATTAAAGTAGTCATGCCATGTGAAATTATCAACCTTCAAAAAAAAATTTAATTAATTAATTAATATAAGTCAGACGTGCCTGCAGGCATTTGATGTGTGTGCAAGTAACCCTGCAGGCATTAGCTGAGTGTGCATGTCCATCCAAGATAGGACATGTCCCTCAATGTGTGCTTGACAAAAAGTATGATTCGGTCAAGTTGAGGTCAGCCATGAACCAAAGTAAGACGAGCTTAGACACTTTCCCCTCATTGAATTGCGGTAGATATACATTTGGGGTCGCACTAGGCGAATTAACCTCCACATTAGCTCGAGCTAGAGCTCAGGTTTGTTAGTTCCTCCTCCTCCATGTCGTGTTGATGGTTGGGGCAAATTGACCTCCCCATCAACTTGAGGTCCTTGTATTCGCGGGTCGGCCAGTCGGGTGCTCGGCGTCATGCTTCGCCTCGAAGGGTGAGGGTCGGTACCCTTGCACATCCCCATGTGATGCCCAGGTGCCGAGTGGAGGGGGCTACACTACTTCTTGGAGCCCCTCAACGAAAGGGCCGGGTCGGGTTAGCAAGGTTGTAGCTTGTTAGATCGTGACTGTTAGAGGCCCGGAGCTGTGGATAGACGAGTGGAGCCAACCCACCATTGCAGTTGTATTGAGTTGATCCCTTATGTCTCCCACCAACCACAAGGAAAGGGTTTGACATCTCGCAATCCCATTAAGGTTGTTCCCGTTCTGGCTGAGGTGGGTGTTACAGGAGCAATGAGAGTTGCATGAATTGGACATCACCATTGCTATGGACGGTTGGAAAAAAAAGGTAGCACGCTCAAGCTCGTATGTCGAGCTCTCAATGAAAGTACTAATGATGGAATAAATTAACGGGGGCGACCCGAATTAACTAAACCAATAATTAAAGAATAAATAAAAAAGGCAAGATATAGAGTAGGAAATATAGTGCCTTGTATTAAAGATTTGTGTGAGATGATTACAAGAACAACTGTGATATATAAGATAAGATGAAGATGAATATGTCCTAAATGAGGACAAAGGATGCTCATTTAAAGTAGTAAGTCTAACCAACTCCTTGAAAATATTGTGATCCACGAGAATAGGCCTTCGCTCAACCGCCTTGGGAGGTCGACCACAAAGGCCGACCTTTCCAGTCGAGCCTCATCATGACGTAGCTGACCATGATGGGTGAGAGTGTGAGACCGAGTCATGGCCGACCTCGTGGTCGGCCTTGTCCACCTTGGCCCGATCTCGCCCGAGTCGGCTCTCCATCTTCATTCAAGACTTCAAGTTGGTTTGCTTTGGCCTGGCCTGGATCCACGGTTAATATATCTATCATATATACTCTGACAGGTTTGAACTCTAAGATACAATTATTATACTTTCTATATTTAAAAATAAATATATTTCAAAAAAAAAATATTTATTATTATTTTTTTTTTAAAGGCAAGACTGAAGAGTACAGTATATATAAAGATATATAGGGAACTTCTTTGTCTTCCTTGATCCCAAGTTTACAAACCCTGTAATAATATAATCGTTTCTCCATTAATGATACTCAGAATGTCAGACCTCCATTCCCTCATCTTCCTTCTCTTCATCATTCTTGTGCTCTTATCTCCTCCTTCATGTGCTGATATAGGGACTACAAGCCAGTATAGCCCACCTTACACTCGTAAGTTAATCGGATTCTTCTTCTTTTGACATCCATCTCCAAATATCAAAGTGTTCTTAGGGAATTCAAAGCATACATTAGAATGGAATAGTATTGGAGTTCTAATCAAGCCCAGTGTAGGAGTTATACTAATGTAGTAGGCTTCTTCTGGGCACCTTAACGAGCTGTTAACTCATTGTAGTTTATCACCTCCAGAAATTCAGTCCAGTCGAAGTGTGGGTCCTGAAGTTAAGGATTTTGCCTTTTGTTGATAGGTATTGGGGTTTTGATTTTTTATTTTTGATTAATGTGCAGCGACGGCTTGCTTTGGGAGCGGGGCGTCGCAGTTTCCGTCGAGCAATTATTTCGCGGCGGCCGGCGAGGGCATTTGGGACAACGGCGCATCTTGTGGGAGGCAGTATTTGGTGAGCTGCATAAGCTCGGTTTTGCCCAAAGCTTGTAAAGCGGGTCAGACCATTCAGATTCGGATCGTGGATCGGGCGCAATCCTCGGTTTCCAAGTCAACTCGCCCCGGAACCACCATGGTTCTTTCTAACGCCGCTTTCGCCGCCATTGCCGATCCCTCGGCCCCCTCGTTAAATATTGAATTTCAACAGTAAGTGCTCCCCCCATCCTCCATCTCATTGTTTGGTCAACGGCTCATTTCAGTTAGTTTAATTAGTTTATCTGCCGTCGAATTTTTTATTATTATTTATTTAAAGTGTTCAAATTTTACGTTTAGTCAACTGGTGGATGGGCAATCATAATAATAATAATAATAATAATAATAATAATATTATTATTATTATTATTATTATCCAAAATATTACGTGGGTGTTTGGTAAATAGCTGTGTTACTTGATAGTGATTGGGTTAGTGGGTTTTGACAAGTTGATAACATTAGTTGATTCTAGAAAAGTGTTTTAATAAATTAGTTGTTAGCTAATAGTTGATTATATACAAAATGACTTTCTCAAAAAATTGATCGAAAAAACTGCTTTGAGTAGTTTTTAACATTTTAACATTTTTAGAGTAATAAACTGTTATAAAAACACTAATTAATCAAACATTCATATTGATTATATTGTTTAACCAAGTCAAACAACTAATAGAAGAGTAATAGTGGTCAAATAAAGTCAAAATTGACTAATAGTTACCCAACAGGCCTATATATTTCAAGGAGGGGAAATAATATTGTTGGTTAATTCCTATGATTCAAAATGCTATTTCCCCCCTCCAAAAATAATACCATATATGTTAATTAACATTGATTTATTTATTTCTTAAAAACATCATTCCTATTTTGAATAATGTACATTATATATATTTACAAATTATTATTATACACAAACTTACACGCACTAATGTTACATCATTTAATTAATTATTCAGTGTGTAACTTCGTGTATGAGAGTTTTCATCGTGATCCAAAATTAATATGTCAACGTAATATTGAGATTCTAGTAACATTAGCTTACATAATGGATAAGCAAAGCATGAAATCATGCATGATTAATGCATGGATGCGGAACCTATCTATCAAACTTTGCCATTTTCTAATATGACTTTAATTTCTTAGTTGACATTTTATCATTTTGATAATAACAAAGTTGATAATTTCCAGGGTGTAAGAGAATTATGGACCTTCCATATGGACCATGTGCCATGCTAGACTCGGTCTGATCTGCCGCCCGGCGCTCGCCATATTTGCTATTCATTGAAGAAATCGACCTTGTTTGGCTTTATTTTTAACTTGTTTTTATTTTTGTACTTTACATATTATTATAATTTTTTTTTATACTTTGTTGTTATACATATTGCGTAATATAGGTAGAGTTGAATCAGCTATGTATTTTTCTAGATGCATGTGATAATTTCTTAATAGATTAGTCGTCATTGACTTATTATAGATGCATGTGATAACTTCTTAATCAATACGTAATATTAAAACCGTTGAAAAATGGCAAGAAATAGATTGGGTGAAGAATGAAGTAAGTTGATTCGCTCCTACTTATGGGTATCAAAGTGGGCCGAAGTTTGTGAACCATTCAATTTTAAATTATCTCTCAATTTAACGGATTAGGACCTAGAACTTTTAACCCATGAAAATGTTAACCTTGCAAGTTTAACCTGCGGGGGGGCAAATTATGCCGTGGACCCAGGTCCACCTTGCAAGGTGGACCTGGGTCCAATACGGCGCCGTTTCACCTTTTTGTTTTTTTAATTATTAAACATATAGCCCTGAAATGTGTGAATGTGGAGGTTTCAAATTGTGAATATGGAGTATAGAATTTGTGAATATAGAGTTATGAATATGTTAATCTGTAGTAGAGTTAACAGAGTTTTAGCAGCCCTGAAATGTGTGAATGTGGAGGTTTCAAATTGTGAATATGAAGTATAGAATTTGTGAATGTAGAGTTATGAATGTGTGAATCTGTAGTAGAGTTAACAGAGTTCTAGCAACTTGTAGTCCTGTAATGTGTGAATGTCGAGTTCTCAAGTTTTGAACATGGAGAATAGGACCTGTGAATATAGAGTTTTGAATGTGTGAATGCATAAGAGTGGTATTATAATTACTAAACATATAGCATGTTATGTGTGAATGTGGAGTTTTCAAATTGTGAATATAGAGTATAGGATCTGTGAATGTAGAGTTTGTGTTCTGTTGCGATGAGGAGTCGTTAATGCCGTTAATTTTTTTTTTAATTATGAAACAGCGTCGTATTGGACCTAGGTCCACCTTGCAAGGTGGGTCCACGGCCATAACAACCCTCTGCGGGGGTTGGTGGGCTACACGAGTTAGTGGGTTACGGGCCAACCTGCGGGCTACTATTATATATATACACACATACACACACAACATAAAAAATTATTGTTTTTAATTTTAAATACAAAAGAATGTAATATATATTATTTATGTTAAATTATTAAAATATAAAATGATACTATAATAAATTTCTTAAATAAAATTTTTTAAGTTGGCCAGCGGGACTCACGATCGTGCCTATATGAGGTGCGCTAGAGTTGCATAGTCTTAGTCGCGGCCTTAGCGAGCCGACCTACCATAAAAGCCCACGGTGGGGCTGGCCTAATGGGGCAAGCTGGGCCTCATTAACATCCCTACTACTAGTGATTTGAGAGTTTAAATATATTCAGTATTAGAGAATGTGAGTCTCTTATAGTACCAATAGTCATTATTCAAAAATGTGTATTGAGTAAATCTACTCATGTGTAATAGTTTGCAAATCATATAAAAAAATAAATTGTACTAAAAATATTTTATGAAACGAGCTTGATTAAGAAGGTATTGGCAAGAGTAATAATCTCAATTGAAAATTTAAATCCGGATAAACTCAACACTATTGAATAACAGTACAACCAAATGACTCAAATGTTGGAAGTGAACAAATAACTACTAGACACTAAATGACATTTTCAATCTTAATGATTGGATGTACCAAAACTTATTGGGTCCTCAAATTTAATAAAACATAAATATACCAACTTTAACAATTAGAATTCGTCCATTATATATTTTTCTAGAAAGGAAATTTTGAAAAAGTATATGAAGCCATAAGTAGCCATTGACTTATTACAATGTAATAACTTCTTAACCAATACATAAAATTATAGTCGTAGACAAGTGGCAAAGGAAATTAAATCTCTGATATATGTTGCATGGATTCATTGATTAGTCTGATGTAGACACATCTTTCTCACAATCTTACAATTCAACTCTGGGGTGTTTTGTAAAACAAAAATAAAAAACAAAAACAAATTAAAAGACGGTAGTAGTTAGTTGGCGACCTTAACTAATCGGGTTCGGCCTTCGGGCCACGCATGCTATTTGCAGTTCTCATCGTACTTGGACGTAGTTTTAGGCCAGGCTACTTGGGGTCATTGGTCAGTTAAGGTTGGAAATGACCCCTTTTGTATACTGTGGCAAATACCAACCAGGTGTACGGTTCGAGGGGATTTATACCCCAGGGTATATTCCTCATTGATTGTAGTAAAAATGAGTGATGGTGAGTGTACTGATGTGAAATATCGTCCTCAGAGAATTGGGGTTTATGGCACGCAATATGCAATCACAACTAGGCACTATCATAAGGAAATCAACAAGAAGCTAAGCAAACAACAATTTTAAGTAAATAGTAAGACTAACACATATACACAAAGATAAACACAAAATAAAGAAATAGGACTCAAGTTAAAGGGGCATTATCATCTAGATGCTTCAACAACCTACGAGGTTAGGGAGAACAAATAACCAAGAATCAAGCGGGAATGCACGTAGGAATCCTAGTTTATAAGTCACCACTACAAGAAAAATGCTCATAGACAACAGTTAAAAACAGTTGTCTAGCTTTAAGGTAAAATTTATGTTGTTGAAATCGGTGTTGTTGTAAGTCTCGCGCAAAAACAACGATTTTTAATCATTGTCTTTTCATATAAGCAAATTTGGTTTATGCAAAAGGTGGTTGGAATTCATCACCCAACTATCATTGAGGCAAGGAATCCTCCAAATATATGCCAATGAATGTGTACATCAATCATAAACAAGATAAAAACAGAAAACCTTCACAAACACAATGAACCCAAGGTTAGAGTTTTTCTCACATTTTTGCAATATTCACAAATTAAGCATCAAGATAGATAATACAATTCTAACTCAAGCCCTTAAACTAACTACTCATGATTAAATAGCATAAAGAACACAAACGCACAAGTAATAAACATACATCTTGCAAAAGAAATAGATAAAAGGAAAGAAAACTTCTCTATTGAAATTGGATGGTGGAATCTTGAAATGTTGGAATCCAAGCTTCAAATCCAAGATTACAATCTTCAAAAGTGTTAAAGAACATAAATCTAAGCCTAGTCTAACCTAAAAATATAAAAAGAACTAAAGGGGAGTGTCTAGGGTTCAACCATGGGTCAAAACCGAGTAGAAATGTTGGAATCACGCGTAAATAGTAAACAGGGGATAGGTGACATGGCCACCTACACGGTCGTGTAAGTGGCCGTGTACCAACTCCCAACTCTCTAGAAATTGTATTTTTCATTGTAAGTAGAATTTTGTGCAACTACTTTGACTTTTAGGCTATTTTTCATCCTCAAAACTATTTCATTGTCCTTTGTAGTCTTCAACAAAGTTGTACCCCTTCAAGTTGGTTTTTCAATGACGCAAGAATCATATCATTTAGACATTTCTAGACTAAGATATGGTCAAATAACTGAATAGTGGTCAAAATGAGCAAAAATTGCAATGCCTTAGATCCTTTGCTCTTCTTTTATTTTGGTTTGCCTAAATGACCAAGACCATTGAAAACACCACATTTGGGCTCCCTTATAAGTGTTGCATCAATCTCCATAGCTTCATATTTGACCTCTATTTGATTCCAATGCCCACCAAAATACATGAAAATGCTCATCTTTGCTTCCAATGCTTTCCAACTCTACTCCTTGCAAAATAACAGTACACAAATAAGCACTAAATCTCAAAATTGGAATGGTTAGCAAACAAAATGATCTAATAACAAGGGAGAAAAATATGGACAAATAAACACTTATCACCCATCATATCTATTACACCTTAACAATTACTCAATGCATATGCTAATTTAATTTAATACGGAGTAATAAGTACGATAGTTAAAAAAAATTGTTAATGCACATTAATATTAATTAGTAAGGTTAGTATTGTCAAAGCGGGCTAGCCCGCCCCATTGCGAGCCTAATTTCTTGCAAGCTTTTGCGGACTAGTATTAAGATGATCCTAGTCTGTCTCACGAGGCGAGGGTTGGGGGGCCAACGTGTTTTTTTTAATAAATAAATAAATAAGGCCTGACTATTTCAAAAAAAAAAAATAATAATTGATAAGGCCTGACCCGATTGGGTTGTGGGTCACAATGGGTCAGGCTCGTTACGCCCACATTTTTGCAGGCCATTCTTTCTATGGCCCTAACCAACATCATCACAGGTGTGGGTCAATTCGTGAGTTTCGGCCCACTTTGATATCCCTAAGTAAGGTCATATATACAAGTATTATTGCATAGACCAAGATCCACACAACTATATGCACCACGATCCAAAAACACATAAAGTACATTATTCTAACTCATAAAGTAGATTATCTTACTCTAGAAATTTCATTCCAACACATAAAAAAGTACATTATTCTAACACATAAAGTAGATTATCTTACTCTAGAAATTTCATTATAACACATAAAGTACATTATTCTAACGCATAAAATACATTATTCTAATTGATAAAATACATTATTTTACCTCAGAAGGTTCATTATTCCAACATATAAGCGCACGAAGCATAAATTTTTTTAATGTCTAAACGATATAATTTTAAACCGTGATCCACACAATAATTTGCCCATAATATATGCATATAGTTTAAATAAAAAGAGAATAAGAAAATGTAATAACAAATACAAATTGAAAGTTAAAAAGAATAGAAAATAACAATCACATCTTTGTAAACACAATTAATAATTCATAATTACAAAGAAGTTTATTTATATTATTTCCAAAAATGTTAAAAACTTTTTAGTGAAGAAATAAAATTGAACATACAAATGTTGAGACAACTCCAATCTAATTAATCGAATTATTAACTTGATATGTTAAGATTTTAAGTTTGACCCTCCCAAGCTACTTGGTTGACCTCAGAAGTCACAATACACTTTTCACCTTGAATTTGATTGCAAAATTTTTGGTAAATTAGATATACATTATTATCATCCTTTAATAAAAAAATAAAAATAAAAAGTTTTTGTGGATTTCTGAGACGGAGAAATGAAAGGGGGGAAGAGAAAAGGCAAGGCAGTGGTGGTAGGGGGAAGCATAGCAGGGATATCCTGCGCGCACGCGCTCATCGGAGCAGGCTGGGACGTGGTGGTGCTAGAGAAAACCTCCGCGCCGCCGACTGGCAGTCCCACCGGCGCCGGACTCGGTCTCGACCCTCTGGCCCGGAAACTCGTCCAATCTTGGCTCCCTCAGCCCGATCTTCTTCATCGCTCCACTCTGCCACTCACAATCGACCAAGTAAGTCCTGCAAAAACAAAGCTTAAAACTATCATCCGTTTGCTTTCGTTGCTCTAGTTTAACTCTTCTGTAATTCCTTTTGGTAAATTGTGTGAATTTATGCATATTTTTTATAATAATTTCATTTGCTGATTTTAATTCTTACCACTGTAAATGATGTACTGGTCGATTGAATAAGATTAAACCCAGTTTGGTAAAATAGTTAGCCTAGGAGCTAATTTTGACTTATTTGGTCACTATTAACTGTTTTTACTTGGTTAAACAATCATATCTTTTGATACAATTTATTGCTCCAAAATGTTAAATTTTAAAAAGGTGTTCAAAGTAGCTTTTTCTATATAAGTTTTTTGAGAAAGTCATTCTGTATGTAATCCGTTATCGGATAACAACTAATTTACCAAATACTTTTCTACAATGTTATCAACTAGTCAAACCTACTAACAGCTATCAGGGTAGAATTGGCCAGAGTTATTTATCCTGCATTCATCATTATAAAGATAAATGTAACTTTCTGGTAAACTGTTATCCAAACACATATTCTAAGTAAGTTGATTACAAAGTATTGTATACAAAGCTGTGATTTTTGATTAACTTAGGGGGAAATATTCATTTTAACATTACATCAAAATCTACAATGGTGCCAATCAGGAAGACTAAGGACTTTCTCAGTTTCTCTTGAAATAATGGTCTCTGGACCAGGGGCATCATAAGGACTTGACTGAATAAATTCCTCTTGAAATTGATGTTTTTTGACAGAACAAGGCAACAGATGCAGAAAAGAAAATCAGCTGGACATTAACAAGGGATGAAGATTTCAACTTTAGAGCAGCTTATTGGGCTGATCTCTATAGCCTTCTGTATAATGCTCTGCCCCAAAATATTGTCTTCTGGGGTCATTCATTTCTCTCCTTTTCAGTGTCGGATGACAAATCTTATGTCAGTGTCGAAACGAAAGTCCTTAATACTGGGGACACAATCTCCATAGTTGGTGATTTGCTTGTTGCTGCTGATGGCTGTTTATCATCAATCAGGCGAAGTTTCCTTCCTGACTTCAAACTAAGGTTCGTGTATGAATCAGAGATGAACTTTCCTTCCTGATGTCTCTGAATTCAAGAAATATGAAACCTTGTGTTTGATAATGTAGTTTCCTGTTAGGTATTCAGGTTATTGTGCATGGAGAGGGGTTCTTGATTTTTCAAATAATGAGAGTTCAGAAGCCATAATCGGCATAAAGGCTGCATATCCAGATCTTGGTAGGTGCCTTTACTTTGACATGGGGTCAGGAACTCATAGCGTGCTTTATGAGCTATTGAACAAAAGGATGAACTGGATTTGGTACATTAATCAGCCTGAACCAGAACTTAAGGTAGTTTTCACCTCACAAACTTTACTATTAATATTACATGGTGAAGTTAGGATAGATTACTGGTTTTAATCTAACTGAAATTCATTGATCATAAACCGGGATCATCCCCAAATATCTAAATGCAGTCAAATGCTCGGTGATCATGAATCTGTTTCTTTTCTCAAGGTTATATAGCAACCTAAATTCTCAAAAATCATGCATTCCTTGTGATTTAAAAATTAGTACACTTGGGGCAATCCCGTCCAAGTTGGTCAGGCTATTGGTTTGGTAACCATAAGGTTCCAAGTTCGACTCCTATGGGAGCGGCCTATTGGCCTTCTTAGTTTGAGCAGATCAGCTATGGGCAATCTAGGCTAGTTTACCTCTTTGTGGTCTTTTGCCGGCTAGGGTCACAAATTGGGTTTTACCTAGTACACACTGTCGGGTAGTAGCTGCGGGTTTTCCTCGTCACAAGAAAAAAAATAAAAAATTAGTACACTTGTTTTGGTTCTTTTCATTATGTTCTTCTGCACCCACTCCCTGCTCCTCCCAAGGGATTGGGACCTGAATCTTTTGGTAAATGTTGGCTAACTTCAATGCTCCATCTTCTTGATTCTTACCACTCTTTGATGATCATATCCAGGGAACTTCAGTTACCATGAAAGTGAGCAATGACATGGTCAGGAACTTGCACGAAGAAGCAGAGAAGGTTTGGGCTCCTGAGTTGGCGAGGTTGATAAGAGAAACAAAGGATCCTTTCTTGAATGTAATATACGATGCTGATCCTTTACAGCAAATTGTTTGGGATAATGTGGTGTTGATTGGGGATGCAGCTCATCCCACGACTCCCCACGGGCTAAGAAGTACAAACATGTCAGTTTTGGATGCTGCAGTTTTAGGTAAATGCCTCGAGAAGTGGGGATTGGAGAATCTGAGTTCCGCGCTCGAGGAGTATCAGTCTATTCGACTGCCAGTTGCATCAGAGCAAGTTCTACATTCAAGGCGACTAGGCCGCATCAAACAAGGTTTGCGCTTACCTGATCGCCATACTTTTGATCCAAAAAATGCAACTCCAGATGAATGTGAAGAGCTTCAGCAGAAGAAAATGCCTTATTTTAGTTATGTACCTTCACTATTGTCAATGTGAGGTAGCCTCAAGCAGGACTTATGGAGTTCCATGAAATGTTTACCTTCAACAATATTTACATTAAATGAACTAAATATTCATTTTAAATGACTTAATGTTACACTTTGCATCTTAATCTTACTCATTAAGATTAATACGTTATGGTTGCCCAGGCTCGATCACGTGTTCTTATCCACAATTTACCACTCAGAAACAAACCGAGTTGTCCGTACGATCAGTTATTACATTGATTTAAAAAAATCTGCAATAATTACCTGAAGGTGCTAGAATCACAATGAGGTAAACTAAGGTGCAAGAATTACAATGAGGTAAACTAGTCTAGATTGCTCATAGTTGACGAAAATTTGATTGAATTAAACCAAACAAGCCAATATACCGCTCAGGTGCTCCAAAGCCACATAGAGTTAAACTTGGAATCTTGTAGTTAACAAACCAATTGTCTAATCAACTCAGCTAGGATTGCTCCTAATAAGGTATTACTATCTACTATCACAAGTGTCATTATGCTATTCGCTTCAAATTTTTAGATATATTTACTTGTTGTATAAACAAAATTAAAATGTCAAAGTAATATTGAAATTCTATTAACCTGAGCTTACATAATGGATAAGCTAAGCATGAAGTCATGCATGGTTAATGCATGGATGCAGAACCTATCAAACGTTGCCGCTAGTATGACTTTAATTTCTTACTTGACATTTTATCATATATTGAATTTATTGATAGTAACCATGTTTCAAATTTCCAGGGTGTCAGGGAATAGAACTTGGATTTGAACCATATATTATATTTGCTTCTTCTATTCATTGAAGAAATCGACTTCGGCTTTGTTTTTGTTTTTATTTTTGTAATTTACATATTATAATATATTTTCATATTTGTTAATATATATATATATATATAGCTTATAACTAGAGTTGCATCAATTATATATAAATGCTGCTTGGGATGCATGTTTACCAGTTAGTGGTGGGAGATGGGAGATGAAAGAATCTAGAAGAAGAAGAAGAAACAGAATGGGAAATGGTAAAGAGGGGAAGGGGAATGAGGGTGGGAAGAAAGAAAGGGTTTGGGGGAATATATATATATTTTTAATAAAAGGATAATTTTGCCTTTAAAATAATTTGCTCGCGAGAAAATTTCACCGGTGGTTGGAATTTGATCGGAAGGACCAAATGTGACATGAATTTAAAAGTCGTGGGACTAAATTTATAAATTCTAATAGTCAAGAATCAAATGTGGAAATTGTCTCATACTCGTGGGACCAAAAGTAGAAATTACTCATTGACATCAGCTATATTGGTCTCATGTATAAAGTTTTCATTTTAATTTTGATCTAATTCGTAATCACTTTTAGATTTCAAGTGGCTAATTAAAGAAGAAGAGATAAACATAAAAAGACGAAAATGCCTCTGATACACAGCTAACTGACGAAAATATTAACTGTGAACTAAAAGTGAAATACTTTAAATAACAGTAATGGTAATGTGACAAAATTAATTAAGGTAAATTAAAATTAGAAACACATCTATAACAATAGAAACAAAAATGAATTTCACTTTATATAAAATTTTGTTAATTTGTAAAAAGTAAAAATTAGTTTGTGTGAGGCACTGAGGCTGAGAAATGAAAGAAGGAAAGAGAGAAGGCAAGGCTGTGGTGGTAGGGGGAAGCATAGCAGGGATATCGTGCGCGCACGCGCTCATCAGAGCTGGCTGGGAAGTGGTGGTGGTGGAGAAAACCTCTGCGCCGCCGACCGGCAGTCTCACCGGCGCCGGACTCGGACTCGACCCTTTGGCCCGGAAACTCATCGAGTCTTGGCTCCCTCAGCCCGACCTTCTTCATCACTCCACCTTGCCACTCACAATCGACGAAGTAAGCTTAAAACTATCATCTTTTTGCTTTTGTTGCTCTTGTAAAATTTTTTAAAGTAACTTTTGGTAGATTGTGTGAACTTATGTATATTCTTTCAAATAAAATTATTTACTGATTTTAGGTTTTACCTCTGTAATTGATGGTAAGGCTGGTTAAGCCAAGATTTTGTTTTTGGGAAAATGGTGAAAATATGGTGGATTATCTATAATCTTGAACCAATCAGTATTGAGTTGGCCAAAGCCATTTATCCTGTATGGTATTCATTATTAAGGGAGGTCGGGATTTCAAACTCCCTCTAGTATGTAAAAATCAATTTGGTCAGCATTTTAACCCTTAATTGGGCTAGCCCCGTGGGAACGTCGATTAGTATGAGTATGACAAATTATTATATGGACCATGGTCCACATAGTAAGTGCGGACCATAATAAAAAATACATTTTTAATATACTAAAAGTACATTATTTGTGTATTGAACGTACATTATACAAAATAATGTATTTTCAGTATTCAATTAATGTGCTTTTCCTGAATACAATGTACATTTTTAATATATTAAAAATACATTATTTGTGCACTGAATGCACATTATTTGATAGTATGGTTCACAAAACTGTGTGGATCATAGCCCACACAATAATGATTGGTCTGAGTACAATACGGGCTCAAAGGTGACTCCTATAGTTAGGGACTGCTCAAAACACCTCGTGGTCTAACAAAAAAAAGTTAACCTTCTTTAGATGTGAGTCAACCACATATTCTAAGTAAGTTGATAACAAATTATAATGCTCCGAATTGAATCCTCTTGAAATTGATTGTTTTGACAATTGACAGCACAAGGCAACAGATGCAGAAAAGAAAATCAGCTGGAAATTAACAAGGGATGAAGATTTCAACTTTAGAACAGCTTATTGGGCTGATCTCTATAGCCTTCTGTATAATGCTCTGCCCCAAAATATTGTATTCTGGGGTCATTCATTTCTCTCCTTTTCTTTATCTGATGACAAATCTCGTGTCAGTGTCAAAACGAAGGTCCTTAGTACTGGGGACATGATCTCCATTGTTGGTGATTTGCTTGTTGCTGCTGACGGCTGTTTATCTTCAATCAGGCAAAGTTTCCTTCCCGACTTCAAACTAAGGTTCGTGAATGAATCAGGTGATGAACTTTCTTTCGTGAAGTCTGAATTCAAGCAATATGAAGCCTTGTGTTTGAAATGCATGTAGTTTCCTATTAGGTATTCGGGTTATTGTGCATGGAGAGGGGTTCTTGATTTTTCAAATAATGAGAATTCTGAAGCCATAATTGGCTTAAAGGCAGCATATCCAGATCTTGGTAGGTGCCTTTACTTTCACCTGGGATCAAGAACTCATAGTGCCCTTTATGAGCTATTGAACAAAAGGATAAACTGGATTTGGTACATTAATCATCCTGAACCAGAACTTAAGGTAATTTTCACTTCATAAACTTTAGTACTATTAATGTTACACTGGTAAAGGAAACAACCATTATCTATGGTGAAGTTAGGATAGCTTGGTTTGGATCTAACTGAATTTCATTGATGAAAACCAGTGTCGTCTCCAAATGTCTAAACACAGTCTATGTACTCACAGTGATCATGAATCTGTATATTTTCTCAGCGGAGGCGGTATTGACTCTTTGTGCTTCAGTAGGTTTAGAAAGTAATTATAAACAGATACCGTATTGTAACAGAATCAGTAGTTTTGATTTGGTTCTCATTAGTCGGGATTGTTATGAATCTTTTGGTAACTGTTGGCTAACATTAATGCTCTATCTTCTTGAATCTTGCCGCTCTCTGATGATTGTATGCAGGGAACTTCGGTTACTATGAAAGTAAGCAATGACATGGTCAAGAATATGCACAGAGAAGCAGAGAAGGTTTGGCCTCGTGAGTTTGCGAGGTTGATAAGAGAAACAAAGGATCCGTTTATAAACATAATATATGACGCTGATCCCTTGGAGAAAATTTTTTGGGATAATGTGGTGTTGGTTGGGGATGCAGCTCATCCCACGACTCCCCACGGGCTGAGAAGTACAAACATGTCGGTTTTGGATGCTGCAGTTTTAGGTAAATGCCTCGAGAAGTGGGGATTGGAGAATCTAACTTCTGCGCTCGAAGAGTATCAGTGTGTTCGGCTGCCAGTTGCATTGGAGCAAGTTCTACATTCGAGGCGACTAGGTCGCATCAAACAAGGTTTGCCCTTGCCTGATTGCCATGCTTTTGATCCAATAAATGCAACTGCAGATGAATGTGAAGAGCTTCAGCTGAAGAAAATTCCTTATTTTAGTGATGTACCTTCACTATTGTCAATATGAGGTAGCCTCAAGCATTGTTTTTGTTAAGTTGTAGCAAAAAGTATGGAGTGTCATGATAGCATCATGAGAAAATGTTCATAATAGCTTAAGGTCTTGATAATGTATATTAGATCAAGGATTGGGGTTTAGAGTAATGCTGCCTGATGAGCTAGAGAATAAGAAATTTGTATTGCTCAATGAGTACAAGGTGATTGGGACTTTGATCAACTAAGATTGGTCGGACAACTTTGATATGTTATAATTAGGGGTGGGCATTTCGGTCTTCGGTTAGGTTTCAATTTTTCAGTTTTGATATGTTATAAGTATGTTTAATTCACTGTATTAAAAGTTTAGAAAGTGATTATTATTGTGTTACATATTGATCATTTGATCAATTAGTTAATTCATCATATTAAAAGTTTTGAAAGTGATAATTATTGTGTTACATATTGATCAATTAGTTAATTTATCGTATTAAAAGTTTAGAAAGTGATTATTATTGTGTTACGTAATAATCAATTAGTTAATTGTACTAAAAATAATAGTCATTCGATAATGGTCATGAAATTATATACATGCCACAATATAATACAAGATGTGCCACCTATTATATATTGTCCAATACTAGCTCTTTAAAATGGTATTGCTCTCCAAGTGTTGATCATATATGCAAAAATGCCAACTAGTTAATGTTAATGACACGTTCGACATCTCCACTAGATTGGTGGGGAGAAGTAGCAAAGTGATTGCCCAACTTATAAAGTGCACTTAAACAATACTATATTTGATAACACAACTTTTTTGACTTTGTCAGGTTATATCTAGAACTAATGAATTCGCTCCCAAATCCATAAGAAAGTAGATAGAATTTGATCGTAACTCAGCTTGATTAATCTCATTTCTAGAAATGTAATACAATTGCAATGTGAAAAAATGTAAAATCTAAAGTAGTTGTATGCCCTTGAGAGAACTATCCCCAAATAAGGTCTAATCAAAAATTTACATTTGAAAATGCAGATATTAGTGAAATATAAAGTATTTTAATTAAATAATAAACTTAATTCCCCAAACATATATCACCAATGCATTTAAATTTCACCATGTTTTGTGAAAATATCACTTAAACCAAGGTTTCAATAGTGCAAAACGCGGATAAATGGGGCAACTCCAACTAAGTTGGTCATGTTATTGGTTTAGTAACTTCAAGGTTAGGTTTGAGTGTTTGACTCCAGTTACAGTGACCTATTCGACCTTATTGATTTGAACCGGTCAATTATGACCAACCTTAATTAGTTTACTTTCTTGTGATCCTTTGTCAGCTAAGATCATAAGACAATGTTTACTTAGTGTATACCTTTGGTAGTGACTACCGGTTTTAATTCTCTCGTCATTAAAAAAAAAAAAAGGAGAAATGAACCAAAATAATATATGTTGGTAGTGCAACATTATATTATGGTGCATTAAGGCCACGATCTATGGTGTGCATATGAGAAGATGACGATTGTCCAATTTCACAATTTTTGCCGTACTTTTAGTGCTATGTTAATAATATCTTTACCACATTCAAGTCGTAAGGTATAAGCCATTATAACATTACCATTTTAGTCGAATTTATTGGAGGAGGATTTTCTCCTTGCCTGTATTTTTTATATTCATTCTTCCCAACAACTTATTCTTTTAGGTCCTACCGGGAGTCGAACCCAGGTCGCTGGATTCAAAGTCCAGAGTGCTAACCACTACACCATAGGACCACTGGCTGTCTGTATTTTATATGTATACACAACACACACCATAGTAACATATAGTATATAATGATAAATTTGTAAGACTTTTAAAAGGTTATAGATGGTGGAGTATAAAATTAAATTGGACTTAATTCCACTTTTTGTCCTAGATTTATAGGTGGTAATTTATTTTTAGTCTTTCTTTTCTAGAACATCCAGTTTTTGTCATAGTATTATTATGGCATGACCATTATTGGTCCCCCGTCAACAAAATTGTTGAAATATTGTTAAATATAAGATCATTTTGATCATTTTTATATAAAGTGGCTTAACATGCTATATTTTTATTTTTAATTTTTTGAAAAAAAAAATCATAATTGAATACCTAAATGCCCTTGTATTTTACGAAATTTAAATGATTTTGTTGATGGAGGACTAAAAGTGGTCATTCAACAATAAGACTAGGACCAAAGAAGGATGGTTTGAAAAAAAAGGACTAAAAGTGGAATACCAACTATAAATCTAGCACTAAAATTAGAATTAACTCAATTAAATTGTAAGTGGGGAACCCTAATCAAGTTGGCGAGCAAATACGTTAGCTTGGTATCTATAATAATGTTTCAAGTTCAACTCTTTAATTTGGGAGCTTTGTATTGGTCTTTTTGATATGAGTCAGTTAACTATGAATAACTTAAGCTAACCATTCAACGCTTGTGAATCACTTGACTATTCACAGTACAAATAATTCAGTACGTTTATCACATGAAATCATCTGAACCCAAGCTCCCGGTTGAGGCCGTCTCTAAAAGATTGGCAAATTATACCATGGGTATGTAGATTCTGGTCCAAAAATAACTTTCAAATTTTGTATTAATAGCTGACACATTTTATATTGTAACTATCATATTATGTGTCAACAATTATCAAGTTATTTGTGTATATTTTAAAAAGTATTAACTGTATATAAAGAATGTGTTAACAGAAAGTATAAAACTTTTGTATTAGGATTCACAATACAATATGTCTCCCTTCTGTATATACAGTATATGTATCATCCTCAACTATGCTTACCTACTCCACAAAGTCTGGTATATAAATACCTGCTTGATCTCTCCATCTCAACACACCTCTTATCACAACAAACCAAATTCATATCACATCAATACATACATAAACATATAATGGCTACACAATGTAAGCTAGCATGCGCAGTTGTTCTTCTGGGCATGGTGGCGTTTGCGCCGTACGCGGAGGCCGGCGTCTCTTGCAGCACCGTGTACGGCGACCTGATGCCCTGCCTGGGCTACATCATGGGGAGCGGCAAGCAGGTGCCGGCGGCCTGCTGCAGCGGCATCAATTCCCTCTACAACGCCGCCGCCACCACCGCCGACCGCCAGGCCGTCTGCTCCTGCATAAAATCCGCCGCTAAGGGCGTCAGTCTGGACGTCAACAGGGCGGCCGGCGTGCTCAGCAAGTGCGGCGTCAGCGTGTCGTATAAGATCAGCGCCGACATGGACTGCTCCAAGGTGGAATGATGAATAAGCCGCCATTGATGGTGCATGGAGTACTTGCGTGGGCGTGTGTGTATGGGATCAATCAAAAAATAATCCCTAAATAATATGAGCTCCTCCCTAGTCCCTAATCCCTATCGTTTGGGAGAATGGGAGCTCTATGTTAAATGTTAATCCCTTGTTTATATATTAAAGTTTCTATATATGAAAATGTATTGAAGAAGCTCGCTCTTATATATATGTGTGTTATTAATTGTCAATTGTGTATCAGTTCATATTGCATTGTGAACCCCAATATAAAAATGATGTACCTTGATAATTGCTGACATATATATGATAGTTAGAGGTACAGAATGTGCCAACTACTGATATAGAATCTACTCTTATGTAATAATTTACAAGTAACACAAGAGATATAAACCTCATTATATTAGAAAAATCATATGTGATAAGTTCAATTAAAAGTGACTATTAGTATGAATCGAACTCATGAAATTAATACCAGTCATGCATGTATATATTCTTTCTTTAATTTATTAATTTTTCATGCATGTTATTGCAACAATTTCCTAACGAATGGGTAAAATAGCTACTTCTAGAGATATATTATGAATTTATTATTATTTTTCATTATCCTCTTGTTGTGGGACTCTAATTAATTATTAACACTTTTCTATTTTCTCGTTTCTTTTTATGACATTAAAATCATTTACATAAAATTCTTGCATATATTTTGATCAGTAAAAAAGGTTTTTTTTTTTTTTATTTATGAGATCAGCTATCCATAAGTAATTATAACATATATAATAGTTATTTTAGTCATTAGTTGTTCAATATGCACAAGAAAATCATGGCATCTCCAAGTTTTTCTAATACGCCACCAGCATCTAGGTTAGTTCTAGACAAGTTAAAAGTTTAGAAAACGAATAAAGGGGTAAATAATAGATTTATAAACTCTTTTTTCTGCCTCTAATTTTTAATAAATTAGCACAAGAATGTGTAACAGAAGTATTTTGATTGTCTTGTTTGTGAAAAAAATATAGCTTAAGATTTCTAAAAAGTGTGTTGGACTGCAGATTCGAACCTGAAATAACTTCGTGGATCTTGAATGCAATACTTTAGGGATTATTTAACGTTTTTATAGATTTTAGTCCAGATTAGATAAACTAAAAGCCAAACGAGAAATAAAAACGCAAGTAAAGAAAGAGAACCCGGACACAAGAATTGATCACGCAGTTCGGAGCTATCACTCCTACATCTGCGGGGCTACTCAGCTTTTGCCCAATCCACTAGATGCACCAAGGTTTACACAAGTTGGAATACAACCCAAACGTACAAAGGTTCACTACCAACACACAACCTTCAACATCTACTTTTGAATTGACAAAACTGCAAGCCAAGAATTCTTCAATTCTTCATCTCAGCTCAGCATCAACGACAGCATCAAAGACAGTGATAAAACTTCATTAAATCTTCAAATGATCTTCTTAATATTCACGTGTGAAAGCTCTCAACTTGTATTATGTAGGAAGGTGAGTTTTAGAGCTTCATATGCCTTCCTTTATATAGTGTAGCATCCTTTAACAACCTTCACAATTTTAGATCTGAAAAACTCCTTGAATAAAAGAGAGCCACACCCCTTAAAATTCTGTTAGCCACACAATTTAAATGGGTGGACTAATTCCTTGCTGTCTGAGACAGCGTCCGCTGACACAGCTTCACTTTCAGCACTCGTGGACACACTGACTTACGGTCCAAAAAGCTAATAAAATCTAGATATAGGCTAAGTGTATTTTTGACAAATAATGTAGCCAATAACATAAGGACCGTGTATCATTTGTACACTTACAATCTCCCCCTTTGGCAATTATTTGACAAAAATCACCTTCAAACACACTTAGGCATTTTTAAGAAAGATAAGCATAAAATATTTTATTTAGCATGCCATAAGTTAGTTTGGTAACAAGTAAGACCAAGAGGATAACTACAAAGAAAGATTAGAGAAAATACCCACGCACGATAGATCACGAGACGAACCAAGACACTCCACGCAAACAACGTTCTTAACCAACCATCAAAGAGATATAAAACTCATTCATCATCATTCATTCATCACCATAAGATGCCATTGTTCAACCATTCAACCATTTCAACAAACGCACAAAAAAAGTCATTATCCATAGACCCGTAGCAAAAAGTGGATTGGCATGCATCAAAAACAGTGGATTATTTTCTCCCCCTCAATTACTCCCCCTTTTTGTCAAAGAATTGACAAAGGGTGACCACCTAGTCAGAATCAAACCCATCTTCATCATCACCCGAGCCCGACACTTCTTGAGCAGGACCTTGGTCTTGAGCAGGTTGACGTGAGGCTCGAAGTAGCTCCAACCGGGTGAGTTCACGCATGTCAACAAGATGAGACTTCTCAAGATCAGCAGCAGCAGTTTGGAGAGAAACAATAGCATTCTTAATGTACATAAGCGTGGATTGGGAAGCCTGAACACGAGCTTGAAGCATAGGTATAGTAGCTGTGTCAAGCGCTGAAGTAGCCCGAGATAGAGGCACAGAGGATGAGCCAAAATGTGCAGCAACACGGACTGAACTGAGTACTGGAACAGGAACTGTGCCAAGCTGTGGACGATCATCATGATGATTTTTCAAGCAAAGCCGGGAATCAACAGTGTACTGGCTTGGAATTTCCAACAATGGCTCATTCTTGTATGGAGTAAACCCTTGAGCCTTGAGTATCCCAAAGATCAAATTTGGAAAGGGAAGATGAATTTTGGACTCCTTCTTCTTAAGAACAAACTCCATGATGTGGCCGTAAGATAATTTCACCAAGATCAAACTTGACCATGTGTCGAACTTTGTAGAGCAAGAGAGCCATCTTTGTCGAAACTGAACTCTTGGACAGCGTAGGCAGCCAATTGCTCATGGCTAGACGAAACAGAACAGAGTATACGGCAGTCAGCTGTTGAGAAGATAAATTCCCTTTAGGCCAGGTGGTGAGCTTGTTGTGTGTCAAGGCAGAAGCTAGAGTGTCTAAGCCTGGATTACACCTGTCAGCTAGAGCAGCCCGATTGTAGAACTTGTTGATGATTTCTGGACTGAAATCATACCATTTGCCACGAACATATGCCTTGTGAAACAAAGTAGACTCTGGAGATGTGGAATCAGCAGACAGATTGGAGTAGAACTCAGCAGTCAACCACTCAGAACAAGGACCCACATTCTGAACCGTTTGAAGCAAATCTTGATCTTTCAACAACGGAATGATATTGCAGTGGCGCATAAGATCATCGACATCAATCTCCTTCTGAAGCAACACACCACGAGAGCTATGAGTAGTCCACTCTCTAATCAAGGATGAATCACGCAAGATCGGCTTGAACTTCTCAATCTTGATGCTTGCGGGTGGTGAGGCAGGGTCGATGATAGGGCTAACAGAGGCAGCAGCATCAGCAGATCCAAAGGCAGATTTAGACCGAGTCATTCTTGAAGTAGGAGTGGTCATAGGCTTTTTTCCTTTGCGCTTTTCTCCAACAATGATCACATCACTTGTATCATCTAGTTTCCTTTTTCCCAGAAACTTTCTTTTTGGCTTTTTGAGTGGATTTTTCAATAGGAACCTGTATAAGAGGCATAGACACAGGCAAAGCAGAGCAAGGTATAGGCAATTTTGATATTAAATCAGATAATAATTCGGTAGTGCTGGCGGACAAAGGAACTGAACCAGATGAAGCTGGAACAGTGACAGACTCAGACACGGGCAAGGGACATGTAGCAACAGTGACCGAAACATCATCAGATTTTGAAACAGGAAATGCAGCAGGCAAGTCAACATATAATGCAATATCACGTATATTAAACGTAGAAGCATCAGGAATTGTGACTTGCTCGGGCCTAGACCTTCCTAAAACAGAGTCAGAAGCAGAGCCAGAAATAGAGCATGCTGGAACAGAGACAGAAACAGAGCATGCTGGAACAGAGACAGAAACAGAGCCAGTAGCCGCTACCGAATCAGCAGATAACACAGATTCATGTAAAACAGATGGTAAAGCAGCAGGTATATGCACTATATCAGAGTTAACAGCAGAAGGCACATTTAAAGGGCATATAGAAGCAGCCACAGATGTAACACACGAAGAGCTAGGCATAACAGAACTAACTACAGCACAAGGTAATGAAGAAACTAAAGAGGGCGAAACTGAAACAGGCAACGAGACAGTGCCAGAACTAGAGGAAACAGAGAAAGATACCACATTATCCATCTTTTTCGAAGCCTCCAACGCTGCCTGAAGCTCTGCCTCATCAACATCGTCATCACTTTCTTCAAGCGGCCATGGCGTAGCACCGATTCCCTGAGCCAATGTGAGGAGATTCCGGGACTCCTTCGTAGATAGCTCATCCAAAAGCTCTTGATTTTGTAGAAGAGTTGCCAAGACCCGTTCTTTGCAAGAGGGTGAGAGATTTGAGGAATTTGTGAGGATAGATCGAAAAAGAGCGTTCCTTTCATCCGTAGTTATGAAGATTAGGAACGGGTTAGTGTCAATTTGTGGATTGGAGCTTGAAGCCATGGGAGAAGAGCTTGATTTTTCGGTATTGGAGCTTGAAGCCATGGGAGAAGAGCTTGATTTTTCGGTGTGGGAGCTTGAAGCCATGGGAGAAGAGCTTGATTTTTCGGTGTGGAGCTTTGAGGAAGCCGATCGGGTAGGTCACGAAGAAGTGTGGAGCTTTGAGGAAGCCGATCGGGTAGGTCACGAAGAAGAAAGGGGAAAAGTGATGTTTTGTGTAAATGATAGACTTTTAAAGCATTGGGATGCATGAGGGTAGATGAGATTAAATCCAACAAGATTTTGAGATCTTTTAGGATAAGTAGGTAGAAGATTTAGGATAAAAAGGAATATTATAAGGTTTAGGATTCTTGGATATTTTTCGGCCAAGGGAAAAAAAAATGTATCAACCATTATTTATCCCTGAAAAATAAAACACTAAAAAAAATATTAGTGATAAAATAATTTATTTTAAAAAAAATACCTGTTATATATCGATCACCCAAACTTTAATTCGAAAAATTGCAGATTCCCAGGGCTGATCGTAACATTTCAAAACGAGATTTGTCCAAAGGTTTAGTGAAAAGATCCGCCAAATTTTTCTCCGTTGTAACATAATCCAATTCAATTTCCTTGTCTTCCACCAGTTCATGAATGAAGTGATGCCTTATATCGATGTGTTTCGTTCTTGAGTGCTGCACCGGGTTTTTTGATATGTTGATAGCGCTGGTGTTGTCACAGTACAAGATCATAGATTCTGATTTAGCCCGTAGTCAGATAACATTTGTCGCATCCAAAGTAACTGTGTACAAGCACCCCCTGCAGCTATATACTCTGCTTCAGCGGTACTAAGAGAGATCGAATTTTGCTTTTTACTTAGCCAGGAGACCAAGTTTTTGCCGATAAAGAAACAGCCACCTAATGTGCTTTTTCTATCGTCCGCATTTCCAGCCCAGTCGGCATCGCTAAAACCTACCAAACTCAGATTAGTGTCATTTGAAAACCATATACCGTAGTTTAGCGTACCTTTCACGTATTTTAAAATACGTTTCACTGCTTTAACATGAGATTCTTTCGGATCAGCTTGATATCGCGCACATGCTCCTACACTGAACATAATATCTGGCCTGCTGGCTGTCAGATATAGCAGACTTCCTATCATACTCCGATAGAGAGTAGAGTCAACTGAAACACCATTTTCATCTTTGAAAAGTTTAGTTGATGTAGATATTGGGGTTCTAGCGTCTTTTGCAGATTCAAGTCCAAACTTTGTCAGAATGTTCTTGGCATATTTCTCTTGAGAAATAAATATGCCTTCATCAGTTTGCTTTATCTGAAGTCCTAAAAAGTAGGTCAGCTCCCCAATCATACTCATTTCAAACTCATGTTGCATGACTTTCACGAGCTCATCAGTTGCACCTGCTTCAATAGATCCAAAGACAATATCGTCAACATATACTTGTGCAATAGTGAGATGTTTACCTGACTTTTGGATAAAGAGGGTTTTGTCTACTCCCCCTCGGTTGAAGCCGTGCTGAATTAGGTACTGCGTCAGCCTCTCATACCAGGCTCTCGGGGCCTGTTTGAGTCCGTACAACGCCCTTTGTAGCTTGTAGACATAATCCGGATGATGAGGATCTACAAATCCCTTTGGTTGAGCAACGTATATGTCTTCATTCAGATAGCCATTTAGAAAAGCTGGGACACTTGTATTAGCTGGGACCTACGAAATGGAGATTCTGACCGATCATACAAAGAAGGAGAAATCCGTTGCTTTCAGCGCTGAAGGACAAGACTTCGACTTGCCTGATACAGATGAGCTTTCTGATGATCCTGTTGGTTTATTATCTAAACATTTTTCTAAAATTTTGAAACAGGTCAAGCAAAAGAATTACACGCAAAATAATAGGGTGCAAAATCAGAAAGGAATCAACTTGAATAGCTCAAAAGGTGTGTCAAAATCTGGAGAATCAACATCAAAATCATCTGGCTCACGTTCTGGTAAATCTAAAGACAAAGTGAATAAGGGCACTTGTAGGTAGCTCGGTTTAATTTGCAATTAGTTTTTTAACTTTTCTAAATTTAAAAGAGTACGTCTTTATCGATCTATACTTGATTGAGTGTATCTACTTAATTCATGAAGATTCATAGGGTAATAGTTTTATCCTGGCCTAGAGCTGATCTCATATTCATGTTGCTTTACCTATAAAAGTGGTCAATTTTCTAGTTACCAACATTTATAACATGAGATGACACTTTTATGAAAAGTATAACGTCTATAATTAAAAGTGATTGATTTTCTAGCTACCAACTTTTTAGATATCATTTTCCAAAAAAAAAAAAAAAAAAAAATTTTTTTTAGCTATCTAATAGCTCATTTTGGAAGATACAAGATAATACAAGATATATATTTTATTAGTTTTTTTAGAAGACATTCTATATTGCTCCACGTATGCAGAAGATAATCGGCACTCATTTGTCTCTTCTAATAAGTATAACCTCTGTCTTCTTATCCTTTATCCTAATTTAACGCCCCTACTGTTCTTCTAACTCCGCCGGTAGATAACATCTTCTAACTTATGACAACTACTATTTGCACTAAGGCAGGTCGACTGCATAGCCCCTAAAATTTTAAAAACAATATATATATATATATATATATATATATATATATATATGAAATCGAGAGAATTTGGTTCAGATGAGGCTGGTTGCTCCCATGCGATTGTGCATACACATTTGGAAATCAATAAAGATGAGAAAAATGCAGTGGTATTTTGATAATTTTTACACTATGTATATTTCAGTGGTGCATTAAGTGTTGGTGTGTGGTGCACTTATGAGTACCCTGTGGTGCACTTATGAGTACTCTGTGGTGTACCACAAAGTGCTAGTCTGTGGTGCACTCATGGGGAAAAATACGGTGTCATTTTGATAATTTATTGCACCAAATTTTGATGTGTTTAGTGTGAATCCGAAGTGGTTCCAATTAGTTGATTCTAATTTGCATAGAGCCGGTAGCCATGAGAGCAGTTGTGTTGGGCTAGGTAACATCGGTTTGAATGATGATACACAACCTCCATCGCAATCCTAATAGATCAAACATGATCGACTAGGTATGTTAATAGAAATTAAAGTTTCCAACTTTTTTTTTTTTTTTTGGTGATACTACTAGTGAATTTAAATGTAAAAAGTATTTTGAATTGGAAATTAATTTTTTGAAGGTGGATATTAGAACTGAACCATTATATGTAGTTAAACTTGTTATTGCAATGTATAATCCTTTCAGTGATGTTGTATTGTTATGAAATTAGTATTTTGTGTTCAATTGCTTTGCACATGGATAATTTGTATTAAATTTACGAAGCAGTAAAAAAAAATTTACTTAATTATTTTTTGACCACCGGTGGTCGGGAACAACTTATTAAAAAATTAATTTAATTATTGTTTACCATAGTATATTATTTGTGTGCCGTTTTTCTGACCACCGATGGTCAGAAAAAACACACATAGTAACTTTTATGCCTCCAATTTTTCGATCATAGGTGGTTATTAGAAAACTACGCACAACAACTTTTTCACCTATGAAGAACTTTTTTGACCATTTTAGTAAAGTGGACGCTATTTCTGATCACTTTATGTGGTGGTCGGAAAAGTCAATGAAGGGTTTTATAAATCCCCAAAGTGGTAGGAACAAAAGTTTTCAACCAAATTTTGACGATTTCTAACCACTTTTTTATGGTCTAAAAAATGATGATTTCCAGCCGTGTTTGCTAAAAACATGCATGCAAACCAAACTATAGGTGCTCATATGTCATAGTAGATAGCTATCTAATGGACACATTAATTAGATTCCCTACATACAAATATATATATAAAATAACCTTGCAATCCCTATCTTGATAAGGACTTTAATTACATACAGAGTACACTTTAATTTGCCTTAGTATATTATTATAATTTATAATTATAATTATATAGATATTAGGTGCTAGTGTGTCGTTTACTGTCGTAGGTTTAGCCAAAACGATTAAAAGGGGTGTATTGGTTTTGCCGTGGGACATGCAGTGAACAAACAATAATAAGGTTCTCTTGCTGGAAGTGAAGGGGCCGAGGGAGAAGATGATGATTCTCCGTACGGCAAAGATTAGGATATGGTCTAAAACATGATTATAGATTTATAGATAAACTTGTATAGATGGCCAGTGACAGGGAAGTTGACAAATTATTGTGTGAATCATGAATATAAGTTACATTTTTAAAATATTAAAAATACTATCAGTTTTATAGTAAAAGTTAATTATTGGCAAAGATTTCTTATATTTGATAAGATATAGCTGCATGATTCTAATTGTAGGTTTGAGACATATATTTTACGTATTAGATTCCGTAATAATGGAGAAAGCCTGCATAGAACCCCCTACGTACCAATTGTAAAACCATGAAGCCTGTAGTCATTAGTCACTACTCAAGAGTGTATATATATTAGACAAACTCTGTCTTGTGATTTTAGTTAGCAAAGGACCACAAAAAAATAAACTAACATAAATTGTTCAGGGTGTATACTGGGTAAATTCTGTATTGTGATCTTAGTCGGCAAAGGACCATAAAGAGGTAAATCAATCTAGGTTGCCCATAGCTGATTGACTCAAACCAAGAAGCCTTAGATTCAAACTCGTGACCTTATGATTACACTTTCTATATCGTTAAACATCTTGACTGAGGTTACCACTACAGAATCCATATTGTAAGATGGATTCTATGCCTATAATATTTTGTCCATCCCTATAGTATAGTGAAAAAGTATATTTGGCATCAGTGTATTGATTTAGTGGATGCGAAGTTCCACTCCCTATTCCTACCACAAACATTATAAGGTTTGAGTTTGGATCTGAATTTGAGTGATTAGACTCTTTATGCAGCGTAGAAGTGTACAATTTGATGTTAAATTTCGAATCAATGACATATATTGGGTTGTGTGTGTGTGTGTGAAACTGATGGAAAAAACAATACAAGCATGAATAAGTGTACATACGGACAGAATGGTGAAGTATTATAAATTGGTATCTTCACTGAAGATAGAATACCTACACACACAACCCAATAATTCTCCCAAATTCCCAATCCACCGCCATGGCTGTATCTGCAAAACTGTACCTAACCGTGTTGGTCCTCCTCTTCGTCGCCGGAGCAACTGTGGAGGCGCAGGTCACGTGCGACACTGTGAACTCCGACCTGGGCCCATGCGTCCCCTACGTGATCGCCGGCATCGGCAATGGGCCGTCGTCCGACTGCTGCAACGGCCTGAATTCTCTGCTCAGCGCCGCCGCGACCCAGCCAGATCGCCAGACCGCCTGCTCCTGTTTGAAGTCCCTTGCCACCTTCATCAGCGACGAGCAACTCGCACGCGCCGCTAGCATTCCCGACCAGTGTGGCGCCAACATTCCGTTCACCATCAGCCGTGACGTGGATTGCTCAGCTGTTCCGCGATTATTTCACTGAACTGCACACTCTCAAGTCGTGACTGATGGACTTTCCTCGTCACAAAAAGACACGTTACATGTAGGTGTCTTTAAAAGTACTATAAAAATTCTCCTAATGTAACAATAAAAGTAAAACAAAAATAAGACATGCCTTGCTAGCATGTCACTTCAGTAGGTTCGAGATACAAGGCATGCATTTGATTATCCTCGATCTTATGGAGTTACATAGTATTTTATCCGATCTCTCAAGCGTTCTTTAGACTTGAGTTTTCTTTTATGTTGTATCTTTGCTCTGGTTGATAAAAATTAATTATAAGAATTTTTATTTTGTATGGACCATATGGATTAACATAGCACTTTTTCTGTTTATATATAGTGAATATGAGGATTAATCTGTGATGACTTCGTATATAAAGTTTGAGACTAAACCATTAAATTATAAGCTAGGTTGTAAGTAATTATAATTCATCGTATATTGATACTTCTATACTATACGATTTTTAGACGAAAACACATCAGAGTCTTATACTGTTATATTAAACACTTGTATAAAAAGTTATTAGTATTGTACTAGGTGTACCAGTGATAAAATTGTGTTATTTTTATACTTATTAGGTTGGCCATCGGTTTGGTGTGCCGAGTGTAGCATCATACCATTAAAATTTGGCACTAACTATTACGCAAATATAAGAAAATAAATTAAAGTAGTGCATTCACTACTAGTTATAACTTTTGCCGTAAACGCTTGATATGACGATATGTACCAGACCATGGGTAGTAGGTGTTGGAAGGGGGAACTGTTGGGCATTGGCAGAGCCTAGCATTCTGCCATAGAAATGTGGTGTTGCTTTCTATGCAAGTATACGAAAATAAATTAAAGTTGCACATTTGCTACTAGCATCTATAGCTCCTGGTATAGTGGTAAGCGCTTGATCTGAAGATTGGTATTAGAGCAGGTCACGTGTACGTAGTAGGTGTTGGAAGCGATTGTTGGGTATCAATCAACAAGTCCAACATCTTGTCATCGAATCGTTGCACTCACTGTTTACTCATATAATAAAATAAAGTTATACATTTGCTACTAGCTATAACTTTTAAGCATTTGATTATCCAACATATTATTTTATTTAGAATTTTGAATATATTTTCATTATTATAAATATAAAGCAAATCTTTAAATTTGATTAACCCGGTTAATTAGTTTGTGTATTTAATATATGCTCTACATTTTTTTTTTTCAATTCATAATCTCTTTTCCTATATTTCTTTCCTAGGTCTTGTGTAAACCGAGTTAGACATGATATGTATTACATGGTTCACATTTAGTCACAATATATATTATAAATTGAAACGAGAGAATATAATGAAAACAATATATTTTAATTACCAAATCATATCTACTCGAAAATATTTAATTTCTATAACTAGTTAAATCTTTTTTGAATAAAACTAACTCTATTACAATGCAGTATCTGTTCATAACTACTTTTCTCAACCTATTGAAAGCACAAGAGTCAGCATTGCCCCCATTGAGGCTCGAACCCACCACCTCCCGTATAAAAGGAAGGGTTTGATGCCACTAGACTACAAGGTCCTTGGCATAATTAGTTAAATCTTAAAATGTAAAAATTAGTATTAATTTTTAGCATCACATACAGCTTTTTAGTATCCATTAATCTCAATTATGCTGTGAGAATCTAAAATAAGATTCAACTGAAATGCAAAATAAGATAATAAGTTAATAACTACCAACAAAATACCATTTTTCATGCATAGATCTACGTTAATAACTAACCAAAAACTGAACTCAACTAGGTTGCCATCCAGCTTATAACAAACGTGACGACATAGATACTACTTAGTTTGACACAGCCGATTGAATCTTTCGGAAGACAAACGAATATAGGGAAATAACAAACGGTCGACACAAAGTCCATATAACAAAAAAATAATAATAAAAATACCTCACAATGTTTGTCATGATCTCATATGTCTCAATACGACAATAATAATTTATATTCTCGATAATACATTCAATTTTTAACGTAACTAGAACAAAACATATAAACCTGGGGAGTGAGACATTCATCTTTAACCAAAAGTCAAAGATTCGATCCTTTGCTGACATTCATCTTTAACCAAAAGTCAAAGATTCGATCTTTTGCTGACATTCATCTTTAACCAAAAGTCAAAGATTCGATCATTTGCTTTGGGTATAAAGCAACCTTAAATCTCGAGCGAGCTGTCTCACTCAAAAATGTGCCTACAATTTAGCGAGGGGATTAGTCATTGTGTCCGACGGTAAAAAAAAAAAGAACAAAATTAACATATAGTATAATAATTAAGGTTTATTTATGTCTATGTACTCAATGTGTGTATATATTGGGGTTGCAAGGTATACTAAGCTCATACTATATACTCACAATCAAAACATTAGTGATCTTAGAACACTAAAAATCAAGGCAATGGTCACCGCCGGAAAACAAAACCTCGCTCTCTTGCTGCTCTTTTGCACGGTGGCGGCGGCGGCCATCGTGCCTCGTGCTAGCGCCGTGATCACGTGCGGCGAGGTGTACTCTACCTTGTACCCGTGTGTGGGCTACATAATGAACGGCGGGAAGGTGCCCGGAGCCTGTTGTAGCGGGCTGGCATCGCTGGTGACCAGCCTCAAGACCACGCCGGACCGGCGAGCAGCTTGCGCCTGCGCCAAAGCGGCGGCGGGGAGTGCTAACCCAGTGCAACTCGGCCGTGCGATGGGCCTCCCCGGCAAGTGTGGTGTCCATATTCCGTTCAAGATTAGCCCCAACGTTGACTGCTCCAAGATCAAGTAACTAAAAAGTTCAGCCAACAAAAAGAAAAAAAAAAAGTTGCTTATGGAATAATGTTACTAGTTACTGGTGCATGGAACATGGTCTTCTGTGGACCATACTATCAAATAATGTATATTCAGTAAAAAAATAATGTAATTTTAGTATATTAAAAGTGTATATTATATTCAGAAAATATACATTATTTGTGTACTGAATGTATATTATATTACATAATTACAATCAATACACAAATAATGTACATTTAATATATTAAAAATGTACTTTTTATTATACTTTACACAATAATTTTCCCTAGACACGATGCATGGTAGATTTCATGCTATAAAAATAAAAGTTTCTAGTGGCGTATATGGAGATTGGTGTAGAGACAAATAATGAGATATGAGATATGCCTCAATTAGTCTACAAGCGTCTCTAATATTTGTATAATATTATCGAAATATTATACATTTTATGTCATAAGTAAACATTTGTAATTTTTGCAACTCGAAATTTTTTGAATTAGCTTAGTGAAATTCAAATTGTCAGGAATATAATAATGGTTTTGAAGTTAGAAATATTGTTCACATACTATTATAATAGGTAGTATATGATGGTATTACAAAATGTAAAGCAGAAGAGTAAACAATGAAGCAAGTATTTATCTCTTTGTGAGAAAGAATTTTCAGAGAATCTGGGTTCAATTTCCACAAGTGATAATTTTTCCTGGGTCAACTCCCGTGCCTTTCGGAGCGAATGCAGGTGTACTCGAACCGTTAAACGATCAGAGAAAGACCCAATAAATTTACCAAAAAAAGCAAGTATTCATTTATGTAGATTGGAAATGAACCTCCTATAACACCTACCGGGCCCACAACCTAGTGATGCTCAATCTATTAGCCACCAAAATTTTAAGAGTATAAGATGGTGATACTTATCAAAAATCAACAAAAATCATTTTTTTTAATAACAACTCAATCTTGACCTAGCTCTGTGAATTGAGAACAAAAGCTCTACAAACATCTCAAGGATCTACCTAGTGCATGGATTATATTGCTACAAATTAAACGCTCCAAAAATTTGTTGAAAGCCATTTAGTTTTCTCAAGATCTTTAGAGAGTATATATTATATATGGTGAAGATCTACTAGTTATACATTGAATTAGGAAGTCTATGCATGTCTTGTTTTGACTATTACAAATTAATCTAATAGAATAAGAATTACAATAGAATTTTGGGGTTCTAATGTCCCTAGCTAACTTACATTGTATATTATAGCTTAAACTTCATCCATAATTTAACATTGATGGGTGAAAGTACATATATTAGCTAGTCTCTACTCAAAGCTGACTCATCATATCACCTTATTTTTCAACTTCTTTGTGGGACGATCTTCGGGATAACTCAGGTTCAATTCTCACAAGTGACAATTTTCCTTGGGCCAGCTTCCATGTCTCTCAGAGCGAACGAGGATTAGTCGGGTGCACCCGATCCGTAAGATGGACGGAAATAGACTTGAAACACCTCGTGATTTATGCTCTAACATGACACGGTTAATTAGTGTCTCCATAACGTCATATATCTGATATGGTATTTGAAATAAGCTCGAGGGGTGGAATTCGTTCTTTTGAGTGATCAGCTCAGGCCTACTACAATAGTACGTAAATTATACTATTAATTAAGGTCTACCTTAAATTGTGGATCTTACAGGGCGTTTGGTTGGGAGGAGGGAATTAGGAAGAAAAAGAATTGTAATTCAGTGGAATTGCAATTCAATGAATAAAGTAGGAATTGAAATTACATTGTTTGGTATGCAGAAATAGGAGTACAAGGAATTGAAAGGTAAAAAGCGACAAAATGACTAAAATGCCCTTATGTTGTGGTAGATGTTGTAGTAATAGTAGTAGTATGTAGTAATAATAATAATAATTCTTTCAAAAAATAATAATAATAATAATAATAATAATAATAAGTATAATAATATTTCATAATAATAATAATAATTCATTCAAAATAAAAATGATAATAATTCTTTCAAAATAATAATAATAATAATAATAATAATAATAATAATAATTCTTTCAAATTTAAAAAAGAAAAAGAAAAAAATACAAGGGATATGGGAGGAGGGGCAAAATTGTCTTTACACCAACAAATTGCCCCTCATCTCCACCGAATTACAATTCATCATTTGGAGGGAATTGCAATTCTGCTGAATTGCAATTCCCTCCAACCAAACACTGTAGTTTGGGAATTCACTGAATTGCAATTCAGTGAATTGCAATTCCCCCCAAACTACATCCAACCAAACAGGCCATTAATTCAAACGACATATATTGAAATTATGTACCTACATTTAACATATCATGCAAATTTAGTTAATAGATTATGTACTTGTAAATTAACCGAAGGTACATAATCTATTAATCTATTCATTATAATAAGTACATAATTTATTAACTGAAAGTATATAATATGTTACCTATATGTTATCTACATGCAGTTGCAACTACATATATATCACGTTTGTTGGTTATACGACTAATAACGGGTAGTCGACGGCAGACCAACACCACCGTATAAAAAGAGTATAGCTAGAGAGAGATAGGGAGATAATAAGGATCTTTACTGTTTACTTCAGGAAATTATTATTTGTTTTATGTTTTCTAGTTTTTCAGTTTTCATTCTATGTTTTCTATATATTCTCCCTTTTCTGTTTTGAAAACTTGTTTATTACTAATACTCATTTTTTGAAATTTACTTTTGTTTTTAGAATAACATTATAAAATTATCACAAGTTTAAGAAGGAAAATAACGCACCTTAAGAAGGAAAACCACGCACATAAGGCCTTATGCCCACGACACGCACCTGAAGTACACAAACCACGCACCTTAAGCACACAAACAAAGCATCTTAAGAATACAAACCACACACCCAAGGTTTGAAAATGGCGTGCCTTAAGCTTCAACAACTGACGCACCTTAAGTACAGTATACAAATCACACACCTTAAGAAGGAAAACTACACACCTAAAGCTTTAGATTGATGCACCTTTAAGTTTCAACACTAACACACCTTAAAAAGGAAAATCACGCACCTAAAACAACCGTACAACCGCACCTGAGAAGGCTAACCACACGGAAATGACGAGTAAAATATAATAGTTATACACATATTTAATTACATTATTAAATTCAATATTTTCTTTTAATATATTTAATTTCATCATTTACTTATTATCATAAATTTATATTATTAACTATTTTAGTTTTTATAAAATGTTAGCTAAATATTAGTTAAATAAATATTTTTAGCAATTTGTTGGACATTTTTCATGTATAATGCATGCATTGTACAAGGCATCAGTTAAAACAAATCAATGGTACTAAAAGTACACATAACATTGATGCCTTAATTCTTGGCGTGTGATCCGAGATGCCACAAAATTCAAACTCATTAGTAGTTCAAACGCAATGTAGAACAAAAGTTATATAAAACCTTTCTCAAACTCTATTTTTCTCAATTGGATAGGTCAATCAATTTAGCATTAGTCATTATCTATATATTTAGATTATGTAATGTATATCAAATTTATAATCTTAATCCAGTTAAGAAAATTACTTAAATCTCGTGTGCTAATTTTTCTAAAAACCTTAAACATTATATATTAATTTGTTAACCCAAAAAAAAATTAAAGCAAAAAAATTAAAGCAATAAAAGAAAAGTCACTTTGTCTCTTTGTAAACACTTTTCCTTCCTCTTTTAATTAACAACTTTTTATTTTTTCTTTAAATATTTCATAATAACTAAATGTTACATTTTCATTACAAAGCATTATACATCTCAAAAAGAAACCAATAGTCCGGCTAATTAATATACAACGAGAAGTTGAGCCTGAAGTCATTACCAACAAATCGAAGTCAGTTTGGGAACCATACTTACAACTTAATTTTTCATTTATATATATACTATATTGGTCTTATTAGTTTACTTCGTAAATATAGACATTGCATGGTTGGTGCAAAGAACGTCCAAACATGACAAACAAATGTAATTTGAATAATGGTTATTATACACATTTTATATGGATCGATATTAGACTTTGTAAGTAGTGTTTTAAATAGTTGAAGGGGTAGAATGTATGACGGGTCGACTTATTGCCTCTCTAATTTTTCTAAGTGTGGATATTTGTATGAGTTTATCTTTAAGTAATACATCTTTGAATATTATGAAGCTAAGAGATCATAGGAGCATAAATATGCAAGACTACAAAGAAGGCTATTACTTTTCATTTATATATACTATTGGTCTTATTAGTTAAAAGATATGATTTGCTTAAAATAATATAATTGATTTAATTTTGTAAAAAATATTTTAATAGTTCTTATACATTCTTAAATGTTTTAAGGTATTCTATTAGTTAATCTCAAAATGTTTTAAATTTTATTTCTGAGACAATAGGTGTCTGCACTTATATACACTATTTGCCTTATTAGTTAAAGGATATGATTTGTTTAAAACAATATAACTGATTGAATTTTATAAAATATTTTAATAGTTCTTATACATCATTAAATGTTTTAAGGTATTCTATTATTTAATCTTAAAATGTTTCAAATTTTATTTTTTGGACAATAGGTGTCTACACTTATATATATATATGGTCTTATTAGTTTAAGGATATACTTTGTTTAAAACAATATAACTGATTTAATTTTGTAAGATATTGAGTTTTTAAAAAAAAAATTGAATAAATATACGGCATCGGATATTTATAAAATCGACGTATATATCTAAATTAATTTTTATTTTCAGACTATACAACGTCGGTTATTTAGCATGAATTAAAAAAATTATTAAACATCCGACGTTGTAGATCTATAATTTTTTTTTTTAAAACAAAATATTTTTTACAAGATAGACTTTGATTTTAAGCAAAACCGACGCCGTATCATCCATCCATTTCAAAAACTACCCGTATTTTATTCTTCTCTTCTTCCCTTGTCTTTTTTTTTTTTTTTGAAGGATCTTCTTCCCTTGTCTTCATTTCTTCTTCTTCCCATCTCTTCTCCTTCCCTTCTCATCTTCCCTCACTGCCACCCACCTCCCACGTCTTCTTTTCTTCTCTCCTCTGCAATCGTACCTCACCGTCGCCACTATAGTGTTCTCCGAACTCTACAACCCACTGACCCAAATTTTGTGTTTGATATTTCATATTAGAAAAACTTTTTATTGTTATTTGTTGTATGATTTAGTATTTTGAAATATTATTGCTGGTGATATTAGAAATAGTTTTTTTTTTTTTTAAACCGAAATAATTTTAAGTATATACAACATGGACATTGTATATATATTTTAATTTGTTTAATATAATACCAGGTTGGCAGGTTGGCTATATATTTTAAATAACCGACGTGGTATCTCTATATTATATTTAATATATACTTATGACGTCAGCTAAAAAATATACGATGTTGATTTTTTATAATCGTATCATTTATTTATTACATCTCAAATAAAAGACGTTAAAATATTTTCTCAATCTGTTGCAATCAAGCAGACCTAAGAGTCAACACTCTACTGCTGGAGTTCGATCTTGTAACATTCTCTCGATGAGAGTCACAGAGGTAACATTTGAGCACAAAGTACTTGACACAATGTAAGGTGAACTCTAGTCTATTGCAGTTTAAATATTGTAGTATAGTTTGAAATTAAAATTAGGGACATGTTATCGCATTTATGGGAAGTGCAATTAGAAGAATATCTTCTCCAACAATTAGAAGAATATTTAAGTCTAGTTTTAGAAGATTGTTTCCTTATTATTTTGAATATCACTTTCCTTGTGTTTTAGAAGTTCAAACTTGTGATTAATGGGAATTTATTTTCATATTCAGTCCGAGTATCTACGTGTACCAATTGTGTTGGACAGCTGTTATCCTAAAGTATATTGAAGATATTTATTTAAGATTATTAGTTTTCTTTTTATTTAAAAGTCGGAGACTAATTTTGAAAAATCAACATAATCGGAGGACTATTGTTGAAATTAACTTTAAGTACTTTATTTATTAACTTTATGACTTGATGTGCATAATATGTTATACCTCATCATATATGGGAAGTGAAGTTAGAAGAATATCCTTAGTCTAGTTTTAGAAGATGGTTTCCTTATTATTTTGGAGATCAGTTTCCTTATATTTTAGAAATAACTCTTAATCAATGCCTTGACTAAAAGAATTTATTATTTCCATATATTTAGTTTGAGTATGTATTTTGGTGTATAAAAAATGACTTGTAATGAACACATTCATCCTTAACAAATTGGTAGAATGTGTAATAAAGCAGAGCGGTTATCCGGAGCGGCGCCGTCGTGTCTGCCGGAAGATATAATAGTGGAGATTCTGAGTTGGTTGCCGGTGGTATCATTAGTGAGATTGAAGTGCATCTGCAAGACATGGCGCCACATGATTGAAGGGGACGATGAGTTGAGGGAGATGCATCGCAACCGCGCCACCACCTGTTTCCGGTATCAACATAAGCATATGCCTGAAACCACCTTCTCCAGTAGGTACAACAAGAAGAAGAAGAAGATAGAGGTGTTCTGCTGTATCGATACACAGAAGGGGTTAGTGCTGGATCAAGATCGCGGTACCGAGCTTACAGAAAGGCTTCGCATAAGGAACCCGGCGACTAGGCAAGTGATATACCTGCCCGTCGTCGGCGGCACTTATTGGATGCTCGCCGGAATGTTTTTCGTGGGAAAAAGTTGTTGTAAGGTGATAAGTTTCTGGCAGGATGGGAACTCGATTTTGGAGGGACGATTCAGAGCGATAACAGTGGGCGATGATGATGCGGCGTGGAGACCTCTCAATAATTCTCATGATCATGATCTGCTACACCAGATCGGGTCCCTCTTCAATCGCCGGCCCAAGATATACGCTCTCAGCATTGAAAACGTTTTCCATGTGGTCACCATGGACAATGAACCCAAGAAAATTATCTCAGTGGACTCAGAGAATGAGAGGATTAAAAGCCGAGAAATCCCAGAAACTCTCTTCTCAGATTGGAGCAATGTGAAGCCAAGAGAATGGGATTCAAAGCTATCTCTTTACACCCAAGATGGGGAGAATAATATCAACATTTGGGTGCTTCAGAATCACGATGAGGAGGAGTGGGCAAAAACCACCATTGTCGTGGATTATCCCGTTCCCTTTATAGCAGAAGATGCCAAGTTTTATATAGAGATACCTCACTCCTATTTTTGGTGGTTACGTTCTAGGTTTATTAGGCTTCTAAATCAAAACGAAGATGCAGTGGTTGTAATTAAACCTACAATTTTACACCTAAAAGGAATGGAGGCAATGCCACAAGAAGCAATAGACGACAGACCCTACTGGAAGGAAGAAGACTTTGTTGGGCTAATCCCCTCCTCCCAAATTATTTCTCTACTTCCACTTCTTCTTTTCAAAGATCCACCTTGACATGACTTCATTATATATATTGTTGCAATTCCCTTTCATGGATTATTGCTACAAATTAAATGCCCAAAAAATTGTTTGAAAGCTATTTAATTTTCTCAAGATCTTCAGAGGGTAGGTTATCATGGTGAAGACCTACTCGTTATATATACATTGAATTGAGAAGCCTATGTCTTGTTTTGACTTTTACAAATTAATTTAGTAAAGCAAGAACTACAATATAATTTTGGGGTTCTTTTCTTTTTTGAAAACATAATTTTGGGGTTCTAATGTTCCTTGCTTGTACATTATTAACACTATCAAAATCTAAAGCACATTATTCTTAATAGTTTTTAGTTGTTTGACACCGTTTAGTAGTTTGAATTGATCAATAGAGTTAGTTGGTATTTGTTAACTAGATTCTTTTTCTTAGCATTTTGATCCTCCATTTCATATTGAAAGCAGTGCACTGAGTAGCTTTTCAATCAACATTTTGAATTTTTTTTTTTAAGTTATCCAAAATTCAAAATATTCCGACATAGTTATCTCATATATTAGTCTCTACTCAACTCAAAGCTGACTCATCATATGGCAAGCGGCAAGTGAGCTCTCTTTGCGGGAAGAATTTGTGACGATTCCCTTTGGGCCAGCTCTCGTGCCTCTCAGAGCGAGCGAACCCGGATTGTAAGACGATTTTCTAATTTGGTTTTTACCCTCCCCACCGTTGAGCACGATCTGTTTCGTACCGCGAGCTATTTTACCCATTAAATTATATTATGGTTGTTTTTATTTTAAAACCTTTGGCTTTTATTTTAGTAGCGCATAATTTTTGGGTTTGAAAATGCAATAAGAGATCAGTGGCTGGCAGGAAATCTTTAGGTACGGTCCACAGCATAATCCAAAAGCTAAGAATAACATTTGTCTAAGGGTCACACTTGTGTGAGACCGTCTCACGGATCCTTATTCGTGAGACAGGTCGGGTCGGGTCGAAGCACCATGCAAATGTCACACTTATATGTGCAAATGTTATATTTATATGCTCAAATATAATACTAATTAGGAATACAATTTTTGTTACTTATAAGAGAAAAAGTGTTACATTTTTCATAATAAGTAATGTTGACAATTTTTCCTTACTTATAAGGGAAAATATAATACTTTTGAGAAAAAATGTAATACTTTTAAATCGAAATGTAAACGTATTATATTTTCCCATAAAAGTATTACATTTACCCTTATAAATAACAAAATTTTTATTCCTAATTAGTATTACATTTGAGCATATAAGTATGACATTTGTGCGTATAAGTGTTACATATACCTCATGACCCGACCCGACCTGACCGTCTCACGGTGAGACGGTCTCACACAAGTTTTTGCCTTCGTCTAATAAGGGAGTTACAGATAGCTAAGTGAGAGCTGAGAATAGCAATAGCTTAGCATGCTTTTTTTCCTTTTAGGTGGAAGTGATCTCAAATGTGGTGTCCATATTCCGTTCAAGATTAGCCCCAACGTTGACTGCTCCAAGATCAAGTAACTAAAAGGTTAAGCCAACCAAAAAAAAGTTGCTTTATGGAATAATGTTATAGTTAGAAATAATTTATTCCTAATGTTGATTCATATAATAAATGTGTCATGCTTATATGAATAAGTAGGAAACTGTTAGAAATAATTATTTCCTAACATTGATTTATATAATAAAGGTTGTAATTCCATAAGGAACTCACGTTGATGATTAGTGATGTATAAAGACAGAATTATTGAGTGAAATTCCCTCTTTTAAAATTTAAGTCTATAAGGGTTAAACTATGTATAATGGAGAAAAGGTTATGAGTTTCCTAAAAGGATGTTTCACATTCCTAAAGGGGTTTCTATTCCTAAAGTGAGGTTTCCAAGTCCTCAAGAGCCCTCATCACATCTATAAATACCCAAAAAAAGTCTAGAGATGTTTTTGACTCTCTAAGTTTTCTAGTCTCTATATCATGAGAGGTGAAACATTCTTGATTATGGACATTGTTTAGTTGATTAATTTGATTAATTAAGTAAGTCTTTATCTTTATTCTTTTTTTAATTAAAAATCCATAATCATGAACATTGTTTAGTTGATTAATTTGATTAATTAGCCCGGCCCAATGTTGACTGCTCCAAGATCAAGTAACTAAAAGATTAAGCCAACAAAAAGAAAAAAAAAGTTGCTAATGGAATAATGTTAATAGTTACATACTACGATGCATGATGGTTTTCATGTTATAAAAATAAAAGTTTCTAGTGGCCTGGAGATTGAAGTAGAGACAAATCATGAGATGTGTCTTAATTAGTTCACGAGCCCTCAAATATTTGTATATTAATATATATTCAAATATTATACATTTTATGACATAAGGAAACATTTATAATTTTTGTAACTTGTGGTTTCTTGAATTAGTGCAAATGACATTAGGAATGGGAGTCCAAATCATAGTTAGTGCTTGATTGACAACGTACTTTTTAAAACACAACGAACTATGTGATTTGATTACCTCTTCAATTAAAAACCCTATTCCTCAATTAAAAAATGTATCATTCCATCTTATTGGTAATATGACTTTTAAGTTTAGATTAGTGATTTTAGATTATTTTTTTTTTGTTCATATTGGTATGCTTTAGATGTCATTATATTAGGATCAATTGCCTTGATTTTTTGTTTTTGTATTTTTAAAATATTTATTCTCATTATATAGTCATACATAATCAAATATCAATATTGGTAATTATTATATTTCAATTTCACCCTACAACCAAACATGCAAAATACTTTCATTAAAACACATACCATTACCAAGTATTTGATTTTCATTCTGATTCTGATTCTTGTGTGCGAACCAAACTCACTTTAATTTTATTTAGGACCAAAGTTCATAACACAAGGTGGACCTGGTGCATGGAATAACAATTATAGTGAAGTATGAAATTTGGAGATGTGTTATCTCATATAAGGGGATTAAGTGCAGTCAAAGTCAGAAGAATATCCCTAGTCCTTTTAGAATATTGTTTCCTTATTATTTTGGAAATCACTTTCCTTATGTTATACAACTTCTAATTAATCTTCTTTGTTGAAGAGGTTTACTTTCTTCATGTATAAAAACCTTGAAAATTAACGTAGTTGGATGTGTTCATCGACCTGCTCAATACATACTACGACAGTGTTACTTTATTTCCCAATAGTAGAATGTCTAATAGAGGAGAGTGGTCTTCGTCGTCGTCTCTGCCGGACGATATAATCGCCGAGATTTTGAGCTGGTTGCCGGTGGTATCAATACTGAGATTCAAGTCCATCTGCAAGACATGGCGCCGCATCATTGAACAGGACGATGAGTTGATGGAGAAGCATCACCACCGCGCCGGCGCCGCCACCTGTTTCAGCTATCAATATAAGCATATGCGGCGGCTTGGAGACGTCTTCGTTAGTAGGTACTGTAACGTTTTCCTTTTAGGATTATTATTGTTTGCAAATTATTTAAACTGAGTATTAGGTAATTAGTTATCTATCAAGGGATTGTACGTCTATATATATATATATATAGACTATGAAACATATAATTTCATAGTGGCCCGAGAAACTCTTATTCAACACAAAAAACACAAGCAATTTATGTTTAATGCCATATATCGTATGTTTAAATGTGGATTATGTGTTTACAGGTACCAGACGGAGAAGAGAGCGGAGTTCTGGTGTATCGATACACAGAAAGGGCTAGTCCTAGAGAAAGACCGCGGCCGCACGGAGCTCGGAGAAAGGCTTCGGATAAGGAATCCGGCGACGAGGCAAGCGGTGTACCTGCCCGTGGTCGCCGGTAATTGGACTGTCGCCGGAATGTTTTTCGTCGGAAAAAGTTGCTGTAAGGTGATAAGTTTCTCGCAGGCGGGGAACTCTGTTATGGAGGGACGATTCAGAGCGATAACAGTGGGCGTTGACGCCACGTGGAGACCTTTGAATAATAATAATAATAAGTCTTCTTCTCCGAACTACTCGGTCGGCATCCCTTCATTCTGCCGGCGGCCTAGGAGGATATACGGTATGGAAATCCACTACCGCTGCCCTAAGATATACGCTCTGAGCATCGGAAACGATTTCCATGTGGTCATCATGGACAATGAATCCAAGAAAATTCTGTCAGTGGACTCAAAAAATGAGAGGTGTAAAAGCGGAGAAATTCCAGAAACTCTCTTCTCAGATTGGAGCAATGTAATGCCAAGAGAATGGGATTCAAAGCTGTGTCTTTACAGTCAAGACGGGGAGAATAATATCAACATTTGGGTGCTTCAGAATGACGACGAGTGGGCAAAAACCAGCATTGTCGTGGATTATACAGTTCCCTTTCCTTTTATAGCAGAAGATGCCAAGGTATATATACAGATGCCTGGCTCCAATTGTTGGTTGTTACGTGGAAGGTTTCTAATAAATCTAAAGGAAGATGAGGATTATGACGATGATGGCGATGATGGCAATGATGATGGCGATGATGACGACAACGACCATGACGATGACGATGACGATGCAGTGGTTGTGATCAAACCTACAATTTTGCAGCTAAAAGGAATGGAGGCAATGCCACAAGAAGCAATAGACAACAGACCCTACTGGAAGGAAGAAGACTTTGTCGGGCTAATTCCCTCCTCCCAAATTATTTCTCTACTTTCACTGCTTCTTTCCACATAACCACTTCGATCTCACTTATATTATACATTTTATGGCGTAAGGAAACATTTCTAATTTTTGTAACTTTGAGGTTTCTTGAATTTGTGCAATTCAAATGGTCAGAAATAATGTTTTTCAAGTTAATTAGGAATATTTTATTACCTACTGTTATAATCGGTACTATGACAATAATATAACAAAATATAAAGCAGAATAGTAAATAATGAAACAACTATTTCTGTATGTAGTTTTGAAATGAAACTCCTGCAAAGGTCCACAACCCAATGATACTCAATTCACTAGCCACTAATATTTAAAGAGTACATAAGATGATAATACTCGCAAATGAAAAAAAATTAATCATTTTTTTTTGTAACGACTTAATGTTGAGTCTTAACCTACTTATAGAACAAAAGCTCTACTACCATCTCAAAGATCCACCTTGACTTCATTATATATATTGTTGCAATTCCCTTCCATGGATTATTGCTACAAATTAAATGCCTAAAAAATTATTTGAAAGTTATTTAGTTTTCTCAAGATCTTCAGAGGGTAGGTTATTATGGTCAAGACCTACTCGTTATATATACATTGAATTGAGAAGCATATGTGTTGCTTTGACTTTTACAAATTAATTTAGTAAAACAAGAACTACAATATAATTTTGGGGTTCTAATGTTCCTAGCTTGTACATTATTAACATTATCAAAATCTAAAGCACATTATTCTTAATAGTTTTTAGTTGTTTGACACCGTTTAGTAGTTTGAATTGATCAAACAAATAGAGTTAGTTGGTATTTGTTAACTAGATTTTTCTTCTTGGCATTTTGATCCTCCATTTCATATTGAAAGCAGTACTGTACTGAGTAACTTTTTCAATCAACATTTTGAATTTCTTTTAAGTTCTCCAAAATTCAAAATATTCCGACATAGTTATCTCATATATTAGTCTCTACTCAAAGCTTACTCATCATATCACCGTATTCTAGCTATTCTAATATGACACGGTTAATGTCTTCACAAACGCCATACATACAGGTTATGTTTCACATACTTAGCTGAAAAGGTAGTTGAAAGCTGAAAAGTAAAAAAAAAAAAATTATAAGCTAGAAACTGAAAACTGAAAGTTGTTAAGCTAGCTAATTATGCTTAAATTTTTGGGAAAATGGCATCTTTGGTCCCTGAGCTTTAACCAAGTTCCGACTCAGTCCCTGAGTTATGACCGTATCTGAGTTTAGCCCCTCAGTTATGAATGAAGTGGCGCATTTGGCCCCTGACCGCTAAAACTAACGGAAAATTTTAAAAGGGAAAATGACATTTTTCCCCCCTATGTTATGTGCATATAGCACTTCTTCCCCCTGTGTTATTAAAGTGGCATTTTTCCCCCTGAAATGTTAAATTGACATTTTTATCCTTAAGAATAATTATTTCATTTATTTTTCTTCTCCAACAAATTATTACTTATATGTATGGATGGTTACGATTCGGTCCGAACCTAACCAAACACTATAGCAATCATACCGAAATAGTATGGACGGTTCTAGTTACGATTCATAACCGAAAAAATAAAATTAAATAATTGTTGAACCGTGAACCGGAATTGAACCACAGTCATATATAGTGAAAATGATCAAACACTTATTTTGATAAATCAGTACGGTTCGGTTCCAATTTTCGATTTTGAACCGCCAATCAAAACTTATTTATTTATTTAATAATTTTATTTCTTATTTAAAAATAGCCTAAATTCAACAATTATTTTATTTTATTTTTTTTCGGTTCTGAATCGTAACCGTAAATGTCCATACTATTTAAGTTCAATTGCTACAATGCTCGATTAGGTTCGTATCGAACCATGATCTTCCATACATATTAGTAATAATTGGTTAGAGAATAAAAATAAATGAAATAGTTATTTTTAAGGGCAAAAATGTCAATTTAACATTACAAGGGGAAAAACTGCCACTTTTAAAATAATTGAGGGGAAAAAATTATCACTTTAATAACTCAGGGGGGAAAAGTGCTATATGCACATAACATAGGGGGAAAAAGTGTCATTTTCCCATTTTAAAAATAGTTAAAATTTGAGGGGTAAAATGGTAAATTCACATTTTATTCTCTTTCTTATATCAAAACCACTTTTACAACATTATTTTTCACTTCTTAGTTTCTTATTTTCAATAGAGTTTTTTCTCAAAATAGTCCCCCGGCTATTGCTCATTCTCAATTTTGCATTTCGACTTTCAATTTCACCAAATGTGGTCCCTCGACTTTCAAAAACTCACCCAATTTGGTCTTCCGTTACATATTCCGTCAAATCAGTGTTAAAATGGAGGGCATTTTCATCCATTTACCTATTGTTAGCCTAATAAACATTGAGAAATAGTTGAGGGACCATTTTGAGAATAGTCAAGGGACCATTTTGGGAAAAACTATTTTATTTATTTCATTTTTGTTTATTTTCATTTTTTAGACTCTATAAAATTAGAATTTCTATACATTTTTTTCTTACAAATATAAATAGTTAAGATCGCGCAATCCAACCTCAAAATTTTTAACTTTCTTTACAGGCATTTCCCCTCTAAATATACAAACTATTCATATGAAGTTTTACAATAAGTTCCGTAAATTTCATAAATACTCATATTTTTTATTTTTTGTTTTTTTTATGTTCATAGACAATCAATCACTATGTATCACATTAAATATTACTTTTACAATTGAAAATAATATTTTTTTTTTCAAGCTTAGACACCCAAAGAGTGTAAAATGTAGGGAAAATAATGGACCGAAAGGTAAATTTTTCTAGTAAACTTCTCATGTGAGCCGAAAAGTAAAATCTCGTCAATGTTTCCTGCAATATTTTCTATATTTGATTTCGAAGTAATTATTAAATTTTATATTAATTTACATTATTTAAGATATTGTATGACATCTTTTATATGTTTTCTTCTTCTTATTTTTTTTTATTAATTATTAATTATTAAGGCAAGTATAATTTATTTTGTAATGTGGACACATTATTTTTAATAATTTTGATTTAATTAAATTATACCTTAATTATAAAAATCCTACCTAATAATTTTAGTATATTACACGGGACACAATAATTATTATAAATAATGTTTAATAATTGTCAATTTGTATTCAACAATAAAATTTATAGTTAATTTTTAAGTCAATCATAAAATCTTTTGTGCTGTGGGCACATTATTTTTAATAATTGAGTTTAGTAATCACTATACTATGGATGTGACTAAGAATTAGAGTTTATTATCGAAATGGTCCCTCGACTATTGTGAAATTACCAATTTGGTCCTCGACAATTTTTCATGCCTAATTAAGTCCTTCGACTTTGAAAATTTTAACCAATTTGGTCCTCCGTTTATTTTGCCGTTAAACATCCGTTAAAATGGAGACCAAATTGGTAATTTTACTATAGTCAAGGGACTAAATTGGTAATTTTGCTATAGTCAAGGGACCATCTCAGTGAAAATTTAATTACCAATTTGGTCCCTTGACTATAGCAAAATTACCAATTTGGTCCCGATTTAACGGATGTTCAACGTCAAAATAAACAGAGGACCAAATTGGTTAAAATTTTCAAAGTCAAGGGACTTAATTGGGCACGAAAAATTGTCGAGGACCAAATTGGTAATTTTGCAATACTTAAGGGACTATTTTGGTAATAAACTCCTAAGAATTATTTTAATCGGTGCCTATAAAATGAGTATTTATGAAATTTACGAAACTTATAGTAAATCTGCATAGGAATGGTTTGTATATTTAGATAGAAGGAAAAAGTCTGTAAAAAAGTTAAAAATTTTAGGATGGATTGCGCGATTTTAACTATTTATATTTGTAAGAAAAAAAAATGTTTAGAAATTCTAATTTTATAGAGTCTAAAAAATGAAAATAAACAAAAATGAAATAAATAAAATAGTTTTTCCCAAAATGGTCCCTTAACTATTCTCAAAATGGTCCTTCAACTATTTCTCAATGTTTATTAGGCTAACAATAGGTAGATGGACGAAAATGCCCTCCATTTTAACACTGATTTGACGGAATATGTAACGGAGGACCAAATTAGGTGAGTTTTTGAAAGTCGAGGGATCACATTTGATGCAATTTAAAGTCGAAATGCAAAATTGAGAATAAGCAATAGTCGATGGACCATTTTGGGAAAAAATTCTTTTCAATATTCTTCAATTTTAAAAACATTTTAATAATTTTAGTATAACTTGTTATGAACCTGGCTCTCGTATAACAACTTTAAAACTTAGTACAAACAAAGAACACTTGATCATTGTGTTTAGGCGGGTGAAACATAAGACTCGTCCAAAAATACGCAGTATTGTTCTGGGTCCATATTATTGCAAGTTTATTAATGGTTTTTATAAACGTTGAACAAGAATAATAATGAGTCAATGGCCTAAAATCTTGGTTAAATAGATAATTAAGCTGCATGTTGTTATCGAAAGAAAAATCAAACAATTTAGATGTTCTGTTGATATCGTTTTTTTTTTTTTGATAAAATGTTCTGTTGATATCGTAGTCACACATCTAATACGTTGTTTTTTTTTTTTTTTTGAAAACCATCTAATACGTTGTTAATTAATCCGTAATTAAAAATGTAAATTTAATAGAATGTTCCACTAAATAAAACAAATTTATTTAACTCTTTGGGGCTACAACAAAGGGAAAAAGTATATTGAATAGATACTACCCTATAATAGAGTTGATAGAACTAAAAAAATGATCCACTAAATTTAAAAAAAAAAAAGTATTTTCATTAGTGGAAATACCAGCATGATTTGATTTTGTTATACGAGAGCTATGTTTCTAACAAGTCATACTAAAGTTATTAAAATGCTTTTAATATTGAAGTATAAGAAGCTAATAAGTGAAAAATAATGTTGTAAAAGTAGTTTTGATATAAGAAATAGAATAAAATGTGAATTTTCTATTTTACTCCTCAAATTTTAACTATTTTTTAATTTTTCCGTTAGTTTTAACGGTTAGGAACCAAATGTGCCACTTCATTCATAACTAAGGGACTAAACTTGGATACAGCTATAACTCAGGGACTGAGTTAGAACTTGGTTAAAGATTAGGAACCAAAGATGCAATTTTTCCTAAATTTTTTGGTAAAATTAACTTTTTGATAAGCCATTAAATGTAAAAGACTAAAAAATACATCTTTTTATAAAATTTAAATAGGTTTATTAATATATTAAAATTTAACATTTTGGAATGAAACTGTTAGCATAATCAGGATCCCTTTCTCTCCAGGGGGAATCATCACTTGTGGGAATTGGACTCGGGTTCTCCCGAAATTCCTCCCCACAAAGAAAGCTCACTTACCACTTGAGCTACCCCACTGGGTTGACTTGAATTTTCATTGATGTAGTAGTAGTAGTAGAATGATAAAGATGGAAAAAAAAAGGTTATTTTTTTATGGAAAAAAAAGTTTATTTTTTTAAACTCTATTTTAAGTATTCAAAATAAACTCTTATTTTAAGCTAATGAGAGCATTACCAAACAGAGCTCATACCATATTAGTAATTAGTAACTTAAAATAAGCTCTGTCAAACACAACAATAATCTAGTATTTGACTTAAGCTCAAGTGGTTGGATTTGGTCTGAGTGCTCGGCTCAGGCATAGTATAGTGATAAATTATTATATTATAAATCAACGTCCACCTTATGTTGTGGATGACAACACTCAGATTATGTGTTCGCACTTAACATATCATAAAACTGCAATTAATAAATTATGTACATGCAAATAAATTGAAAATACATAATATATTAATTGTAATAAGTACATAAATTATTAATTGAATGTATATAATATGTTACATGTATACGTTATCTATGGCTACATAACACGTTAATTGTAATAAGTACATAATATATTAAATACAGATACATAATACGTTAATTGTAATATGTACATAATTTACTAAATGAAGATACATAATATGTTAACCACAGATAAATAATCTAAATTTCGTTTTGTGCCAGAGTGCATAATACAAGATGAACCCTTGTCCATAAGGACAATTATACCATGGACCAGGGTCTACCTTACATTGTAGACCCTGATCTAAAAATAAACTTTAAATTATGTATTTGTAATTGGCATATTATGTACTTAACGTTGACAGTTGTGTATATGTAACTATCATATTATGTGTCATCTACTCATCTATTACCAAGCTACAGAGTATTTGTTTACACGTACAAAAATTGTTAACGGTAAATAAATAATGTATTAATTGAAATACAAAATTTTTGTATTAGAGTTTATAATGCAATATAAACTCGTACCGGAATAACAATTATACTGAAATTTGGAGATGTGTTATCTCATATATCATATATGGGGATTAAGTGCAGTCAAACTCAGAAGAATATCCTTATAGTCCTTTTAGAATATTGTTTCCTTATTATTTTGGGAATCACTTTCCTTATTTGATATGACTTCTAATTAATGTTCTTAGTTGAAGAGGTATATACTTTTCATATAAATACCTTGAAAATTAACGTAGGTGTGTTCATCGATCTGCTCAATACATACTACGACATTGAATTGTTACCTTATTTCCCAATAGTAGAATGTCTAAAAAAGCTCTGCCGGACGATATAATCGCCGAGATTTTGAGCTGGTTGCCGGTGGTATCAATACTGAGATTCAAGTCCGTCTGCAAGACATGGCGCCGCATCATTGAACAGGACGATGAGTTGATGGAGAAGCATCACCACCGCGCCGGCGCCGCCACCTGTTTCAGCTATCAATATAAGCATATTCGGCGGCTTGGACACGTCTTCGTTACTAGGTACTGTAATGTTTTCCTTTTAGGATTATTATTATAAACAATAATATTAAGTATTTATGTGATGTAAATTATTTAAACTGAGCATTAGGTAATTAGTTATCATGGATGTACGTCTATATACATACATATATATATATATATAGACTATGAAACATGTAATTTCATAGTTGCCTGAGAAACTTCTATTCAGCACAAAAAAACACAAGCAATTTATGTTTATTGCCGTATATTGTATATTTAAATGTGGATTATGTGCTTACAGGTTCGAGACGGAGAAGAAAGCGGAATTCTGGTGTATCGATACACAGAAAGGGCTAGTCCTAGAGAAAGACCGCGGCCGCATAGAGGTCGGAGAAAGGCTTCGGATAAGGAACCCGGCGACGAGGCAAGCGGTGTATCTACCCGTCGTTGCCGGTAATTGGACTGTCGCCGGAATTTTTTCGTCGGGAAAAGTTGCTGTAAGGTGATATGTTTCTCGCAGGCGGGGAACTCTGTTATGGAGGGACGATTTAGAGCGATAACAGTAGGCGTTGACGCCACGTGGAGACCTTTGAACAATAATAAGTCTTCTTCTTCTCTTAACTACTCGATCGGCATACCCTCATTCTGCCGGCCGCATAGGAGGATATACTGGATGGGAATCAACTACCGCTGCCCTAAGATATACGCTCTGAGCATCGGAAATGTTTTCCATGTGGTCCTCATGGACAGTGAACCCAAGAAAATTCTGTCAGTGGACTCAAAAAATGAGAGGTGTAAAAGCCGAGAAATTCCAGAAACTCTCTTCTCAGATTGGAGCAATGTAATGCCAAGAGAATGGGATTCAAAGCTGTGTCTTTACGATCAAGACGGGGAGAATAATATCAATATTTGGGTGCTTCAGAATGACGAGGAGTGGGCGAAAACCAGCATTGTCGTGGATTATCCAGTTCCCTTTATAGCAGAAGATGCCAAGGTATATATACAGATGCCTGGCACCAATTGTTGGTTGTTCCGTGGAAGGTTTCTAAAAAGGTTTCTAATAAATCTAAAGGAAGTTGTGTATGATGACGATGATGATAATGGCGATGATGATGATGATGATGAGGATGATGGCGATGATGAGGATAAGGATCAGGATGAGGATGGCGATGATGAGGAAGATGGCGATGATGGGGATGATGACGACGATGGGGATGATGATGATGATGATGATGAAGATGACGATGATGACGATGAGGATGACAATGATGATGCAGTGGTTGTGATTAAACCTACAATTTTGCAGCTAAAAGGAATGAAGGCAATGCCACAAGAAGCAATAGACGACTGGAAGGAAGAAGAGTTTGTTGGGCTAATCCCCTCCCAAATTATTTCTCTGCTTTCAGTGATTCTTGACACATAACCACTTCTCACTTATAAACACATACATGCCTATATGTTTGTATTATTCTAATATTCTTAGGTTAAATATAATAATAATAATAATATTATATTCTTGAAACACTATCTTTAGGTCAATATTTGCAATTCAAATATACCCTTCAAACTTCAGCATGAGGGAAATATGAGGGAAATTAAGGAGAAAATGTCAATTTAAACTGAAAAAGCTTATAAAATTGATAGGTGAAATTTTTTAATGGAATACTATCAACTTTTAAAGACAACTTTGAAGAACGAGATGTGTAGTTCTTAAGTTTCAAAATATCTAATGGTGAGGATTTAATCTAACCAAATACTTTCTAACTATGCAAAATCAAGTTCCATTATACTGTTTTTAATCGTGAATTAAATGTTGTACTAACTCAGTTTTAGTTACAACCTAATGAGTATATGGATTGAAGTGTAAGAAAAACATGTAAAGAACACAACAATTGGTAACCCAATTTGAAAATAAACAGCCCTATATCTAGGGGTCATTATAAGAACAGATTGCCCAATCCTTCATTCACCAATCTCCTAATCAATGAACCCTACAATCACGCATGGACGAAGAACAATGCACACAAAGATAGCTTCAATTACTTAGCTATGTTTTGCAGTGACTTTGCTGAAGGACTGTTGTTTGATCTCCCTATTAAGACACGAACCAAGAAGAATAATCTTGACTAATTAACTTGATTTGTTGTTCTTGATTCAACTCATTCCTCAAATTGATGTATCAAGTCTTCAAGTTAAAGTACTTTATTCAGATGAAGCTCTCTCCCATGAATGTACTGACTAGCTATCGTCTCTTTCGAGTAAAATTTTTCTCTCTAGCTTCTTTTTAAAGTGAGAAGCGGTTAATCTTCTTTTATATCAAGTTTTCACAAATTTTTCAATAGTTTCAACCGTCTTGTACTAAATGGTGAACTAGTTGACAACTTAGTTCAATTCTTCAATTGCTTCTTCTTCTTTTTTTATATCATAAGGAAGGGGGAAACCCACGGTATTTTACAAATTTTGTGTATGCACAGCAGTGTAGCGCCAGAGTGGAACACCAACCAAGTCATTCTCTATAAGGCCTTCTACTTCAATGGGTGCTTCTGCTAAAACATGCAAACCAGGAGGGACATTCTTGGTCTCTAAACTTGATCATGTTGTACCACGAGCACAATTTTTTTTTTTCAATACAATAGTTGTTATAAAATAATAATATTAATAATATTACTCCATATTTAAAAATCTTTTGTAATAATAATAATAATAATAATAATAATAATAATAATGTTGGTTTTACGGTTGTGAGATAACCTTTCAATTCGGCCAGCCAACACTACTCTAAAACTTAGAGAGAATGATAAGGTAAAAACACAAGGACAATTTAGTAGAGTAACTGCACTTGCATTAAAATTAAAATCCTTCACAATGTAACCTCAATGGGGTATTTATACAAGATTAATAAGTCACAAAGGAAACAAAAAAAGAAACTTAACAAATATAACTTTAGAAAGCTACTTAAACTACTTAAGTCACCATAAATGCTGCCAAATATGATTACGAAAGAATCTCTCTGAATCTGCCTAGATTCTCCGCGAATCCCCTGTCTGGCTATCTCGTCGCACCCAGTCGAGCACCGCGACCTGACTGCCTATATCAACCGAGCTACCCAGGCCTTCGTACCTGGTCCACGAGCTAGGAAAGGGAGTCGGTTGGCAGGCTCCAGATACCGTGGCCCTCCGGGTCGGGTACCCCATTCACGGTATCCCTCAAATAATAATAATAATAATAATAATAATAATAATAATAATAATCTTATTACTATATTGTATCAGGGTATTTATGTTTTTTGAATATTCGTGAGACGGGTCGAATTTTGGTAAATTTTAGTCAAATATTTGATTAAAATATCTTACTTCATTACTCAAAGATCCACCCGTCTTACGTAATCCGTGAAATGGTCTCGCACAAGTTTTTATCTAAGTTAATTTTCTCTCCTAATCCTATATTATTTAAACTCTATCTTTTTGGTTAAGAATGGTGCTCGAAAGAAATAACTGAATCAGTAAAATATGATTCTTATGGATTCTTAACTCTTTACCGAATGCACAACATACTATCAATAGTGGTTACGATTGTCAAAAAAAAAAAAAAAATTTAAAAAAAATTGGAGAAACAAATTAAGTATGAAAGCGTTAGCGCCGGGTCACACGAAAAACATTTTGCCAACAAAACAGCAGGAGTGGTTTTTTCTGTTAGCATGTATGAAATACAAAAGACTACTTAAATGTGTCACACTGAAGGGAAAAAAGCATATATAAAAGTACTTTAACCTCGTATAGTATAACCATAGTTTCATCCACCATGTCTGAAGAGGTTTCATCCTCCATCTGCAAAAGAACTGTTGTGAGCACCAAAATTGTGCAGCCTGGAAAATTCTGCCCTTTAACAGTTCTCGATCGAGTAATGGAGAACAACTTTGTTCGCATTGTTTTCTATTACAGGCAAGCCTACAAATTATAGTACTGGTTTAAGGTTGCATGCATGTTCAGTTTGTTGAGCATATATAATATATAAACATAAATGTGTAATCCAAATATCAGCTTAAGCTTTTAGTTGAGATGGAGTACATGCTTCAATTCAGTTTACGTAATCCAAAGTCATTATTATTATAATTATAATTATAATATTATGTTATGCATGCAGAGATCTAGAGTTTGGTAAAGATTATATGAAGCTGAATGAATCCATAGCTGAAACCTTGAATGCATATACAATTATAATGGGAAGGCTGCTGAGGTCCCCAGGAGAGCAGTGGTTGATCAAATGCAACGATGCAGGGCTGAGAGTGATAGAGGCGAAGGCCAAAGGGAGTGTGGATGAATGGCTGCACAATGTGGATAGGGACAAGGAGCTTAAGCTTGTGCATTGGGAGCCTATGTATTCCGAGTCATATTTTTGGTCCCCTTTTTATGTTCAGGTACAACTCTCTATACCCTAGGACTAAGGATGACTACTGTTTGATTCGAACTGAATTGAATACTTAGCCAATTTTCAATCCCAAAACTACGAATTGGAATTGAACCAAGGCCTCTATTACAATATAATATCTGTTCAAACAATGAACTCATACTGGGATTCGAACTTGAGACATCTCATTTTAGAAGGCACAGCAATGTTGCTCGACCAGAAGGTGTTTGACAGGAAACTTGTAATTGATAAAAGGATTATTGCAGATAACAGAGTTTGAAGAAGGCGGAGTATCCATTGGCCTGAGCTGCACGCACCTCCTTGCAGATCCCACAAGTGCCACAATGTTCATCAAAGCATGGGCGGACATGACCTTCACCGGAAAAATGATCTCTCCGCCGCATTTCCACCCCTTGCCACCGCGAAGACCGTTCAATCACAACCCCTACCACAACCATATTTACAGCACTCACTTGATCAACCACTACAAAAAGCCCACCACAGACAAACCGCCATCTCAAACCTCGTCCGACAGGCCGACAACCATCACTCTCCTCTTCACAGACGAAATGGTGAGAGCGTGCATGTCAATGGCGCAAACACCAGACGCGTTTGATGCGCTGGCTGGGCTGTTCTGGACACGTATCAGCACGGCCAAAAATGTTGGGTTAATGGACTTGACTGTCGGATTGGATGTCAGAAAAGTGCTGGGCTTGGACAAAGGCTTCTATGGAAATTGCATGGTTTATAATAAGGTAATTAAGTAGGCAAATTATTTCTGTGGACCCCATTCAAAATTCACAATTTACCTACTGAATATTCACAATTTGAATTATGAGCATTCAGTATGTAAATTATAAATATTCAATATGTAAATTGTGATCGGTTCACCTTGCAAGGTGGACTTGAGTCCATAGTATAACTATTAAATTAAATAGAGACAACCCTCCGGTTGTGTTATATATATATATATATATATAGGCAATGTTTGGCAAACCTAGCTGAAAAAGTAGCTGAAAACTGAAAAATAGCTGAAAACTGAAAAGCTATAAGCTCAAAGCTGAAATCTGAAGAGCTGTTAAGCTAGCTGTTATGCTTAAAAGTGTTTGGTAAAATTAGTTTTTTGATAAGCTGGTAAATGTAAAAAAAAAAAACTAAAAATGACATCTTCATAAAATTTAAATAGTTTTAAATTTAAATAGGTTTGTTTATATATTAAAATTTAAAATAGTAAACTCAATATATTTTAATAAAATATAAAGTAAGAACATATATTTGAAAACATATAAAGTAAAACAAAATGTTTATAATTCATAAGATTAGTTCATACAAAAATCAATGTTCAAACACAAATGTCAAATTGAAATTACAACCAAACATATTGAAGAGAAAAAGGTGAAAAAGGTTTAGCGAAAAAGGTTTTAATTGGAAAGGGTAAATGATGTCATTTCTTTAAAATAATAAGGTTAAAGATGGAAAAAAAAGTTAGGAAGCTACTAGCTTATTTTGAAACGCTACCGTTCAAAAATAAGCTTTTATTTTAAGCTACTAGCTTATTTTAGGAACATTACCAAACAGAGTTTATAGTTTATTAGTAGCTTAAAATAAGCTATAAGCTCCTAAATAAGCTCTGTCAAACAGAGGCATATAGCAATTCTATGCAATTACAATTCTTCAAATTTGAGGCCAGAATTGCAAATCACACCTTCACCCCTAGGAATTGCAATTTTATAATACACGGGAAGAAGGTTTGGAGTGTGAGGATCAAATTGCACACTCCTTACCAATCCTACATATTTTCCTAGGAATTGCAATTACACGGGTAATTTAGTCTTTATACTACTTATTCCCGACCTTTAAATTTCTATATATATACCAAACACTATTATTCTCACCTTATTTCTTTCCTATAGAATTACAATTTCTTTCCCTCTAATTCCCTTCTTCCAACCAAACAACCTATTAGAAAATAGGTTCATCGTACATTAAAATAATGCAAAATTTACGACAATCCTAGTCAAGTTGATTAGGTTATTAGTTTCATAACCACATGGTTTCAAGTTTGATTTGCCTAACAAAATTCCCTTCTTCCAACCAAACAACCTATTAGAGACGCCTATAGCCCTTCTTGATTTGCCTAACAAAATTTCTTCAAACCGTTGGTTGAAGGTTTAAAATCATAACGATGTGAAATAATTGAGAATGACATTTGTTCACTCATGATATTTAAGTGTTAAAATGGCAAATTGTTAATAATTTAAAGAATAAAATCATAGCTTTATAACAATTAATTATGCCAGGTAAAATGGAGCAGTGGAAGTATGATATTAGGAGATGATTTGTTAAGCCAAGCTGCTAATGCTATAAGGAATATGATAAAGGAAATGGATAAGGAGGGGATCATGGACTTGATCGAATGGTTGGACCAAAACAATTGCCGTGCTTCCAATGTTTTGGACGGCTGTGATTCACTGGTTTGTGTTAATCTAGAGGGTGTAGACCCATATTCAGCTTGCTTTGGGGACAACATTGACCCGGTTCATGTGTCGTATTACGTTGAACCGGAGATTGGACCGGGTACTAGACTTTTGATCCTTCCATCGCCGCCGGGAACCGGAGCGTTGAGCCGGACTGTTATGGTTACATTGCCGGAGAATGAAACTGTGAAGCTCATGGAAGATCAACTTATCCACCAACTTTCTCCATGCATAAAGATGGGAGTCTAATTAATTGTCATCTCTAATAGTATAATTATTAAGAAAATTATTTACATGGATTTAGTTATTCTTATACTATATTTAAATTGAGAAAAATCGATTTACATTGTATCAGTTATATATTATGATTTGACAAAAGATTTGGTAAACAATTCTATATGTATTATGGTTTTCTAACTTTACTACTAAAATTAATATATATTCTCTACCATCATCGCTAATAGAAAAAATATATCACACACCTAAACACAACACCAAAGCTCGAGATTTTCGACCACAAATAATAAATAGTTGAAAATTTAATATTTGTAGACAAAAATTAAGTTTTCCACTAACTTTTTGACAATTTCAAGAATTTTAAAAAAAAAAAATGTTTGCCGCTATTATTTTCAACTACCAAGAAAGGCCGTAGAAAATTTTGGACGGTTGAGCTAACCAAGACAACCGTTGTTGGTGATTTTTGACCACCTGGTTGAACTTAATAAAAAAATTACATTTTTTTTTTACAACCATAGCATTCCAACATAAATGAACGAACATATATAAAAGGAGGGAACTCCAACTAAGTTCGTCTGACGGTTGGTCCAGTAACTAAGAGATTTCAAGTTCGATTCCTTATGATGTATATAATAATTTAGTCTAATTTATCTATTTATGATCTTTTGCCTGCTTAGATTACAATGCAAGGTTTCATTCAAAGTACACTTTCGAATAGCGGCTAGCTGGGCTACAAGCTTTCCCATAATAAACATAAAATGTTTAATTTCTTCATCCCGGCAAAAATTGAAAGAAAAAAAAAAAAAAAAAAGTCCAGACCTCATCCTCAATTATTTATCATAAAAATATAATGGATTTAATTTTTCAACCACCTTAGCTTTGACACGTAGTCAAAAATTTTAACTACTTTTCAATCACCCTTAGTGGTGTTCCAAAAAATTATAAATAATTAGTGAATTTCTAATAGCGAAACGATGAATTATGGAAAAGATTTCGACCGGGCTAAAAACAAAAATATGAGAGCAATTTTGTTTCAATTTTACAAGAAGTCTAGAATATCAATAGTTGTGCGGTCTAAACATTATTCTAACTCATATATGGTAAATTATTCTAATGTATAAAGTATATTATTTTAATACATAATAATGTACATTATCTTATCTCAAAAATTTTATTATTTTCACATAATGTACATTATTCTAACTCATAAATATTTTACGACGTTGTTTTTTACCGTAGTTCACACAATAATTTGCCCTAAAATATGTAACCTCGCTTGAAAATAAAATATACAATAAACTATAAACAAAAAAAATACAATAAACTATACCTTCTGCAATGTGCACCTATTGACACCTAATGTAATTTAATGCATGTATTTATTAATCTGTTTGTTCTACTCATTATATTATATTATATATAAAAGAAAAATTAAATAAATGTGAGGTACGATAATCTCAGTTAAATTAGTCAGATTGCTAGTTTGATAATCACAACACTTTCAACTCTTAATGGAAGCAGCATATTGACATCTTGATTTAAACTGGTCAGTTGTGGGTATTAAACTAATTTATCGCCTTGTGATCCTTGATCGGTCACAAGCTCATACTCTTAAGTAATGACCGTGAATTTTCCTCGTCATTTGAATAAATAAATGAGTTTAATATTTTGTACCTTAATTTTATATTTAACAAAAAAAAGTTGAAGAATTTGAAGTGAGATACTGTACGTAGGAAAGTTCATGCATCTTATATGATGATCATAAATATAATAATTAAATAAAAATATAATATGGAAACAAAAAACCCCCCCAAAAATTTAAACAATGCTGACTTTCTGGACCGACAGATCTTATAGGGATTCAGTGAGATATGATACACATGGGATAAACGAACAGGATCCAGATCATCTTCCCCATGTCACCTGCACAATATGATCTTAGCTTGCTGGGCAGCTTCATCATTTCTTTCTTATATGCTCAATATTCTTTTTTATTTTAATTAAATAAATTAGTTTATATATTTTGACTGCAGCAAATAATAATAAAATATTAGATAAAATAAACATTGAAAATTGGAATATTATTATTCCTCAAATCTCATCTTTGCATCCAATGTTAGCATCTCATAGAGAATAGATATAGGATTCCCTTAATCTCCCTATTAATTGCCAGCTAAATTATTCTAGATTGCAAATTAATATCATGTATTCATGTCATTAAAAAAAAAAAGTTTACAACACCTAGGTAATATAATAATGTTGATTACTATATGTTTTTTTAATGACATAGTATTAACTTATGGTAATTAATCCACATTATATTATTATATTATCCTAGGTGTTGTAAACATATGGGTAGGGACTAGGGTAATATCATGCCCATGTTGGGTAGAGGTCGGAAGGTTATGTCATGTATCCTGACATCGAAATGTGACATTGATTGTTCTGCAAATATAAAGAAATAAAGTTACAGTTTTGCTACTAATTATAAGATTAAATATACGTACTATTTTATTAAAAACACATCTATCATTATTCATTATTAATTGTTTTTTTTTTAATATTATTGACTCTGTCACAATGCAGTATATGTTCATAACTACTTTCTTAATTTATTGAAACACAAAGAGTCAAATCGCCTCCACTGAGGCTCAAACCCACCCCTTCCATATTATTAATTGTTATACACTTCAGTTTTTCTACTTCCTTGTGTTGAGGACAAAAGCAATAAAGGTCCCTTAAGTATGTGTGGTTCAAACTTATCATTTCACAAAATATATGTTATTTAGGAGGTATACAAGAGTTGTTCCACAATTAGTAGCCTTGTAATAAGTAAAACTTAACCTTAATTAATTAAGAAAAGCTAGGTAGGCCGGAAAACTAACATTAAATTTTGAACCATAATACCATATAGATATATCAAATTAAACATGGATTGGCTTGAGTATCCTAGACGTGGCCGGCACAAAAATTTGTGAGGATACAAACATTAATTGCAAGAATGTATGGATAGTGGACTTAGAACAATAATCACATGTGTAGACCAACCAACCATACTCTTTTGCCTCCTTAATTGCTTTTCTAATTATGTAGTACGGAGTATGATTAATCATCTAGCCAGGTGTTATATACTAGATAGCCTCTACGATAAATACCTTTATTTTAATACTTAAATAATCTAGATTATATCTTATTTAACTTAATTTTAATACTTAAATAATCTAGATCATATCTTATTTGTCCCTCATTTTTTTGTTAGATAACGAGGAAAATTTGCAGCAACTGCTTGAGAGTCTGTATTAGGTAAATCAATTTCTGTGTAATATCTTGCAAACCCACACCTAAATTGGTCAAACGGTTGTCTTATTAGCTTGGTAACCACAATGTTTCAAGTTTGACTCTCCGTGAAAACTATTTATTGGTCTTCTCGATTTGAATCGATCAGCTATATGAACAACCTAGTTTGATTTACCTCTTTTACTGACTTGGGTTAAAATGTGGACTTCACTCAAAGTGTACCTCTAAGTAGCGACTGCGAGCTGAAGGTTGAGTTATCACTATTAAAAAAGATTAATTTATTTTTTCACATTTTTACGTAATTAAAAAATTATGTCCTTTATTTACTCCATCTCCACCATTGATACATGCATGTTATCATATGCATGAACAAACACTGACATACAAACCCAACGGACAACCCATTCTCTATACTACAAGCTAGATAGAGATTTGACTTTGATTAAAATCCAATTTTCTAAAAAATTAAATACGGCTGAAAGCTAGCTAAGTGACCAATAAAAAACCTAACATAGTATTTTCGAACACTAATCAACAGATTCCCAGGTCAACATGACCAAAAACAAAAAGAAAACAACAAAATAAACACATAATATAACCAAGAGTTAATTCCATTTTTGTCCTAGATTTATAGGTGGATGTCCACTTTTAGTCATTTTTTTGTTAAAACATCCTCCTTTAGTACGTCCTAATAAGTGACATGACCATTTTTTGTCCTCCGTCAACAAAATCATTGAAATGTTGTTAAACACACTGACATTTTGATCTTTTTTATACAATGTAAGTTGAGTCGCTATATTTTTTATATTTATTTTTTTTTTGAAAAAATTCATAATTGAAGACAAAAAATTCCTCTGTATTTAACGATATTTAAACTATTTTGTCGATAGATCAGAGGACCAAAGATGGTCACACCACAATGATACTAGGACTAAAAGGGAATGCTCTAGAAAAAAATGACTAAAATGGACTGTCATCTATGAATCTATGACCAAAAATAGAATTAACTCTATAATCAATTTGTTCAAGTCACCCTCACTTATTTACTTATTGGTAATTTTCTTTTAACAAAATTCATACTAAAAGAATCCAAACCCACTTTGATCTTAACCAAATCAAAGTAGACCCGTTCATATTAATGCCTCAAAATAGTTTCACACAAATTTTAATATAATAATAATTTAAAAAAAAAAAACTAATACAACAGACAGAAACGGATTTTGCTGAATTTAATATTCTAAAAATAGTTAGGACATGTTATTAAATGGGTGCAACATAGGAAGATACCTAGCATGTGATTTACAGCTATTGTATAATACAACCCCATAGGTCTATCCAATCCAATAGTACATACGCATTAATTACAACAGATATGGTTAAATTATCTCGAGATAACCACACTACAAATCCCAACTAATCCGAACGCGTAAACCAAACACTATTTCTTTTATACTTTCCTTAATATGCCAATTTATAAATAAAATATGATTTTTTTTTTACATCGAAATATAGATTACTATTTGTAGATGTGTCCTAATGAAATAAATCTATGTAGTCAAATTTAAAATTTTGTAGTCCCCTCATAGACGTGGACCATAGTCCATACGTGACACGGAATTAGCTAGCTTGATAGGGAATATTTCATAGGTATACCTACATATACGTGCGATACACCTGTTCGGCATCAGATTAGGGAACCGAGAGGAATCCTTCCCAAACGTGACCAACCTTAAAACTGACCAACCCGACCTAAGTGTGAAGACCAAGCAAGTGTTTCGTCAACATTAGGTTTTGTTCCGCGCGCCTTAGGGTCGACCCCGGCCTTCTAAAGATTGAGATCCAAATTCCCGACTTTGTACCGGTCACATCACTTAGTGGATGATCAAAAGACTACAACACATGGGCATCGTGACGCTATTCCCGAACTAACCGATTGCATGCGCAACATGTGTCGTGCATGCCGAGAGCTCGGTATGTGTCTCTTTTCTTCCCCTATAAATACCACATTTAATGCAAGAGGTCGGAAGAGTGGGGGATGCCCTTTCACCTAACGATAATTGGCTTGGAACTCTCCGACCCTTGGTCACCTGTGCCCGAGCTCAACCACTCAATCCAGCAAGCAGATCCGTACAATCATACTATCCAAATCCGACCACCTATACTTATTCATATACCCTAGTGTATTTACCACATCAAGACTCTAATGCCAAATTGAAACATATATTTATCTCAACTAAAAGTCTAAGATGATAATTGAATTATACATTTATATTTATATATTATATGCTCAACAATATATTCATACATAATTATATTGATTAATATTATCTATTATACATAATTATACCAAATACTATAAGTATAATAACGTTTCTTAACTTACAATTTTTTTTTAATGCACAGACAAACTGACAAAATTAAAATATTTAAGAAAATTAATGGCCAACTTGCAGACATTGCCACTAAAAATCTTAGAACACCAAAATTTATTCCTCTCCCCCACTGGGCAGTTTTTTTATTTTTTGTTTTTGTTTTTATGGGTGAATATTTTATTTTTCCATGCCATGAATGGAAAATAACCTTTTTATCTTCAATAAATAATCTTTATAATTTAATAAAGTAATGAGTTTCATCGGCAAGTGTTGTTAGGATAAACTAATAAATTCTAACTATTATTAATTAAGGATTAACGTGTTAGAAATCCGTAATTCCGTACTAAACATTATTATGTTTTAATTCTAACTATTAAGTTTCCGAAACCAAGTGGGATTCAAATAAAAATTCGCTACAATTACCAAATTTTTATAATGTCTTTGTATTTTAAGATTATTTAGAATGTTAGCAAATAATTTTAATTTTGATAATAATAATAATAATTAACGCACTTAATTGATATTGCTTATGGAGTATTTATTTCACTGTCATTTTTAGTACTATCAAAACATAGCACTGACTGTTACACAAGTATGACATATTATTCACTATACATTTTGATATAGTAGTAAACGCTTAATTTGGATATCAGAGCATGTTATGGACATATTGTGTACATAGTAGTAGTTATAGTTTATAAATTAAAAATTTACAGTGTAAGAATTTCACTCAATGTAATGGACTCTTTGTGAACAGAGTCCTCTCACCTAATTGGTCATTGAAAGACCGTTCTATTCTATCAAGTCAAGATGCGAGACTTTTGGGACTTCGCTTTAACATATTTGGTGAACAGTGTCCTCTCACCTAATTAATATGAATTTACTTTATTTATTTTTTCTATGTTGACATCCAAAACATGTTTGGTGAAGTTAAGATTGTCGTTAGTTGTAGAATCTTCACACAAACTAGTGTACCTCCCTCTGCATTTTGCTTCTGCAACATCTTAGTTGCCAGCGTACGGCAAAAGAACAACCCAAACTAGGTGTAGAACAGTACATAATCGTGGGTTGAAAATTTCATTTTTGCTCGGGAAAAAAGTGACTGAGTGTGTGGAATCTTTTACTAGCTAAGATTACAAGACGGGCTTCACCAAAGTTAAAAAAAAAAAAAAAAAAAGAAAAGACTAGTAGATCCACTCATCCTGCCGAATTTATTCAATACACATCGACTAGAGTTAATCTCAACTTAAGTACCACTCCCCTTTCTTCTGAAGGAGTCGATTTGAAATCGTAGCAATATATATATACATTTGTGTATATTTTAATAGGTATAATTGAGGAGTGGAGGGAAGATCCTGAGTGAATGATGTGAATATGGTCAAGGAGACGGTGGCATTAGTTTAAGGTTTGCATCAAGCCTTACGTCAACCGATACAACAGAATCTTGAAGTTGACTCTCTGCATTTTAAATCTCATGCATTATATATATATATATACACACACACATGTGTAATGTGCATTGCCAGAACAACATTTCAAGAATCAAAGCCCCCTCCAAAAAAAAACTGTCTTTTAACATAAACAAGAAGAAAGTATTCAAAAAAAACATAAACAAGAAGAAATAATAAATTTGATTCAATTCTGATTTCTGAAGCGCAATGGAGGGTGGTGAAATGTTCAGAGGCGGCAGTGCGAGGCTGGGCAGCTCGAACGTGTGGCGAAACAGCGCCATGGAAGTGTTCTCGTCCCGGGGAGAAGGGGACAGCGACGAAGAGGCGCTGAAATGGGCCGCCATTGAGAAGCTTCCAACTTATCTTAGAGTCCGGAGAGGCATTTTGACAGAAGAGGAAGGGCAGTGTAAAGAGGTGGACGTAAAGGGGCTCGGGTTGGTTGAGAAGAAGAATCTGTTAGAGAGACTTGTGAGAGTTGCAGAAGAAGATAATGAAAAGTTCTTGTTGAAGCTCAAGCAGAGAATTGACAGGTAATGAGTTTGAAAATTGGATTATATTTTTGTTTTCTTATGTTGTTAACGTTGGATTGTGTTGTTCTTCTGAAATATAATGTTGCAGAGTGGATATTGATCTTCCCACGATTGAAGTCCGGTTCGAGCACTTGAATGTAGATGCAGAAGCTTATGTTGGTAGTAGAGCACTTCCCACAATTTTCAACTTCACAGTAAATATGCTAGAGGTAATAATTGATTGAAATCAATCTTCTTTTTTTTTTTTTTTTTTTTAGTTTCTGGGTAATCTTAATCTCTCTTGATTGACTTGTTTTTCCATGATTCTTGAAGGGATTCTTGAATTCTATTCATATTCTACCAAATAGAAAGAAACCATTGCCAATCCTCCATGAAGTCAGTGGAATAATCAAGCCTGGAAGGTACACAAACTCACAGTTTAATTTGCTCACATTCATTGGCCTGCAAAAATGTCACAGTTTCTGAATCAAGAATTTTTTTTGCAGAATGACACTGCTTTTAGGTCCGCCTAGTTCGGGTAAGACAACGTTGTTGTTAGCCTTGGCTGGAAAATTGGGTTCAGATCTAAAGGTAAAGAAAACACAAGACAAGACAGATTAAACCATTCATGGATTTATGCTAATTATCTAAGGTCTCAGGTTTCCGGGAAGGTAACATACAATGGCCACGAAATGACAGAGTTTGTACCACAGAGAACCTCGGCATATATAAGCCAATATGATCTCCATATAGGCGAACTGACCGTAAGAGAAACTCTAGCATTTTCAGCAAGATGTCAAGGCATTGGACCGCGTTATGGTCAGTGAGAATTTTAATTTGCAGGCTGATATGATTGATCTGAGCAGAATTTTCTAAGTGGTTATTAAACTTTTCCTTGTTTTCTCTTGGAATGGATGAAATGCAGAGATGTTGGCAGAATTGTCGAGGCGGGAGAAAGAGCTAAACATTAAGCCAGATCCAGACATTGATATTTTCATGAAGGTGTAGATATCTTTAACTGCAAAAAAAAAAAAAAAAATGCAGTTTTCGAGTTTACTTTCTTCTATGTTGTGAAGATGTGCAAGGCTGATGGGTTATGATATACAGGTAGCTTCGATTGAGGGAGAAGAAGCGAGCGTCGTGACAGATTATGTTCTCAAGGTAAGGATTCATCACAGCAGAACTGCAATTTAATTGGGAAACCAAAAATGGAAAAAAGATTGCATTTATTAGTACTGTCTGATTGTTTAAGGTTTGCAGATTCTGGGGCTTGAAGGCTGTGCTGATATCCTTGTTGGAGATGAAATGATCAGAGGGATTTCGGGGGGACAGAAAAAACGGGTCACAACAGGTAATAAGAGGAAAGCAAACTAAAAGCTGATAGCGAGACTGCACATTTATTATTTTATATATTATGCTAACAACGTGAATCGTGATCGCCTGCAATGCAGGAGAGATGATGGTTGGACCGGCGAGGGTGCTGTTTATGGATGAGATATCGACAGGTTTAGATAGCTCGACGACTTTCCAGATAGTGAACTCTATAAGGCAATCCATCCACATTCTCCAGGGAACAGCTGTGATCTCACTGCTGCAGCCTGCACCCGAGACTTATGACTTGTTCGACGACATAATTCTTCTGTCTGATGGACAGATTGTGTACCAAGGCCCTCGAGAGAATGTAGTCGAATTCTTTGAACACATGGGGTTCAAATGCCCCGAGAGAAAAGGCGTAGCTGATTTCCTGCAAGAAGTAATCCTAGCAGCTATCAAGATTATATTCTTGGTCCTTTATAGTGCCTAAAGTTTTTGTCTTTTAAGGTTTCTAACAGGTTGCTCTTCCAGGTAACATCTAGGAAAGACCAAGAGCAGTACTGGGCACGTAGACACGAGCAGTACAAGTTCATCACTGCCCGAGAATTCTCTGAAGCGTTTCAGTCCTTCCACGTTGGGCGGAAGCTAGGCGACGAGCTTGCTGTTCCTTTCGACAAAGCCAAAAGCCACCCTGCAGCCTTGACTACCAAGAAGTATGGTGTTAACAAGAAGGAACTCTTGAAAGCTTGCATTTCGAGAGAGTTCCTTCTCATGAAGAGGAACTCATTTGTCTATATATTCAAGATGATGCAAGTAAGCATTATCAGAGATAAGATAATTCCCTAGTGCAAAAGATAGAATAGTAATCTAACTTTTTCTGTTTTTTTTTTTTCCCAGTTGACACTAATGGCATTCATATCGATGACACTATTTCTGCGAACGAAGATGAAAAGGGATTCTGCAACAGATGGTACCATCTTCATGGGTGCTTTGTTTTTCGCGGTGATCACAACAATGTACAATGGATACTCAGAGCTGTTCCTCAGTATCTTGAAACTTCCTGTCTTTTACAAGCAAAGAGATTTCCTCTTCTTCCCTTCGTGGGCTTACGCTTTGCCTACCTGGATCCTCAAAATCCCAATCACACTAGTAGAAGTTGCAATTTGGGTGTGCATGACTTACTATGTTATCGGATTTGATCCAGATGTTGGAAGGTAAAAACTAAAAAGCCTTAATCAACTCCAATTCCATTCCATTTTTGCACTCGCGAGTTATCAACTTTCTTGAATTGATCACAGGTTTTTCAAGCAGCTGTTCCTTCTGATATGTGTAAACCAGATGGCATCAGCGTTGTTTCGGTTCATTGCAGCACTGGGAAGGAACATTATAGTTGCCAACACGTTTGGATCGTTTGCGTTGCTGACAGTTCTTGTGATGGGTGGATTCGTTCTATCACGCAGTAAATAGTCCCGCCCTGAATCTGTTGATTTGCATACTGTTCTTTCCTGCTTTCTTGAGCTGATATTCTGATTGATAATTAGCTATTTATCTGTTCAGATGATGTGAAAAAATGGTGGGTGTGGGGTTACTGGTTCTCCCCTATGATGTATGCACAAAATGCTATTGCTGTGAATGAGTATCTTGGCAAGAGTTGGAGACATGTAAGTACAAGAACTCTTAAGTACTGAGATTTCGATTTCTAGAAAAAGGGCTTATGTGAACTTGTATTTTGCAGATTCCTTCGGGTTCGAGTGAGCCATTAGGTGTAACGGTTTTAAAATCTCGAGCTATCTTCCCTGAGGCGCGGTGGTATTGGATTGGAGTTGGAGCTCTTATTGGATATGTGATTCTGTTCAATTTCCTATTCACAGTGGCTCTAACTTACCTCAACCGTAAGCGTTTGTTTACCTGCATACACTTTTTTTTTTCTTTCGATCGAGTTTCAAGGGAGGGATTGTTGATCAAATGGTGTTTTCGGTGCAGCTTTTGGTAAGCCTCAGGCTGTTCTATCCGAAGAAACATTAGCCGAAAGGAATGCCAGCAAACGAAGGGAGAGTATTGAATCCATTTCGGGTAAGCTGAGGCTAAAACTTTTGTATAGTTTCATTCTGCATTGGCTTATAGTTAAGAATTGCAGTTGATCTCTTGAATTCTGATATTCAGAGAGGCGAAACGATGTCCTGAAAAGTGCGTCTTCGCGGTCAATATCATCGAGAGTAGGCAGCATAAACGAGGCTAATCCGAACAGGAGAAGAGGAATGGTTCTTCCATTTGAACCCCATTCGATAGCCTTCGACGAAATCAAATATGCTGTGGATATGCCTCAGGAAATGAAAGCTCAGGGGTTTACAGAAGACAGGCTTGAGCTTTTGAAAGGTGTTAGTGGTGCCTTTAGGCCCGGGGTTCTCACGGCCCTAATGGGCATAAGCGGTGCAGGCAAAACCACGCTCATGGACGTCCTGTCTGGTCGAAAAACAGGCGGATACATTGAAGGAAACATCAGCATATCGGGCTATCCTAAGAAGCAAGAAACCTTCGCTCGGATAGCAGGATACTGTGAGCAGACCGACATCCATTCGCCTCACGTTACAGTTCATGAATCCCTGCAGTACTCAGCCTGGCTTCGGTTGCCCCCAGAAGTCGACACAGAAGCTAGAAAGGTAAAATTTCACTGTAGATACTGCATTGTAATAGAGTCAGTAATATTATAAAAAAAAAAAAAAAAAAGATGTACTAAAATGGGAAGGTGTGTGTGGCAGATGTTTGTTGAAGAGGTGATGGAGCTCGTGGAGCTAACACCATTGAGAGGAGCACTCGTTGGATTGCCTGGAGTGAACGGCCTGTCAACCGAGCAACGCAAGAGGCTCACGGTGGCTGTAGAGCTCGTGGCAAACCCGTCCATAATCTTCATGGACGAGCCAACCTCAGGGCTCGATGCTCGGGCTGCTGCAATCGTGATGAGGACAGTTAGGAACACGGTGGACACAGGCCGGACCGTTGTTTGCACCATCCATCAACCAAGCATAGACATCTTCGATGCATTCGATGAGGTCAGTACTAAGCAACATACTTATCCTCGAATAGTTTCAGTTACTTAGCCTATGCTGTTAACATAAACTGCAGCTTCTGCTGCTGAAACGCGGTGGGCAAGAGATATACGTCGGTCCAATAGGCCGCCATTCGTCACAACTCATTGAGTACTTCGAGGCGATTCCCGGTGTCCCGAGAATTAAAGATGGCTACAACCCTGCAACATGGATGCTAGAGGTTACTTCTGCAGCACAAGAAATTCTCAGTGCCACTGATTTTGCACAAGTATACAGAAGCTCACAACTTTTCAGGTATGACCAAAAAACATTCTGGGATAACCCCAAAATTCATAGCATTTTCACCACTGAAACTTGATTGGAAAACATAATTCAGGAGAAACAAGGCATTAATAAAGGAATTGAGTAAACCGGCCCTGGGTTCAAAAGATCTCCACTTCCCCACAAAGTATTCTCAGTCTTTCTACACACAGTGCTTGGCCTGCCTATGGAAACAACATTGGTCATACTGGAGAAACCCTCCATACACAGCAGTCAGACTAATGTTCACAACATTCATTGCTCTTATGTTTGGAACAATATTCTGGGATCTGGGCTCAAGAAGGTATGCATATATGCACATCTATACATTTGGGATCAAATGAGAACTATTCTTGAGAACTGCCAAGTGCCAACTACCTATTGCGCATCTTGTTATGTTTGATTGTGCATTCACACATAACTGATTGTGCATCTGGAAGCACACATTTCTGTAATGCCTGATTGTGCATTCACGCATAACCGATTGTGCCTCTAGAAGCACACATTTCTGTAATGCCTGATTGTTCATTTACGAATAACTGATTGTGCATCTAGAAACACACATTTTTGTAATTATCATTGTGCATCTGTAATTCCTTATTGTGCATTCGCCGATAACTAATTGTGCATATGAAAACACACATTTCTGTAATTAGGATTGTGCATCTGTAATGCCTGATTGTGCATCTAGAAACACACATTTCTGTAATGTCTGATTGATCATTCGCGGATAACTGACCGTGCATCTAGAAACACACATTTTTGTAATTATGATTGTGCATTCGCAGATAACTAATTATGCATTTGGAAACACACATTTCTGTAATTACGATTGTGCATGTCTTATTGTGCCTTCCCTGATAACTGACTGTCCAAATCAATTCCCAGAGGAGTAGTTTTCATGTGAATCCTGCCCTGTATAGAACTATAGTAGTGTCTGATATATCCTGAATCCCTTTTTGCAGAAGAAAGCAACAAGATCTATTCAATGCAATGGGTTCCATGTATGCTGCCATTCTATTTCTTGGTGTACAAAATGGATCATCAGTTCAGCCAGTTGTGAGTGTTGAAAGAAGTGTGTTTTATAGGGAAAGAGCAGCTGGAATGTACTCTGCTCTACCTTATGCAATTGCCCAGGTACCCACAAAACTAAACTAATAATCCAATTAAATTTCGATCGAAGAGTTCAAGATTTAAACTTATGATATACAGGTTGTGATTGAACTGCCATACCTATTTGTGCAAACAATCATCTATGGTGTGATAGTATATGCAATGATTGGATTTGAGTGGACAGTGACCAAATTCCTATGGTATCTCTTCTTCATGTACTTCACATTGTTGTACTTCACTTTGTATGGCATGATGACGGTGGCCGTGACTCCCAACCATAACATCGCCGGCATTGTTTCATCGGCATTCTACGCAATTTGGAACCTTTTCTCCGGATTCATCGTACCAAAGACGGTAAGTTATCATCATCATTAGTTTGATTGATTGTTGAGTTGATCGGACAAATGAACTTGACTCAGGGTGTTTTTAGTTTGAGCCGATTAGCTATGTGTAGCGTACACCGTGGTCAGACAAAAATTTCGTCTAGGTGCCGCCGGATTGCCAAGTGTATCACCATAATTGGTGGTTTAGGTGGTTGGCTAGTTAGGCGGACTGCCTAAGCCTCCTAGGCACGGATTAGGCGAGCTGATTAACAAAATATTATTTCCTTCAAAATGACATAGTTTTGACGAAATAACTCTAAATTGTTCAAACTTATAATTTTTAGATTAATATTTAATATTTTAATATTAACTATTAAAATATTAAATAGTTTATAATTATTAGTCTTAAAAAAATTAAATTTTTAAATAAATTTTTAAAAAATAAAAAATGCACAAGCATCGATTAATTGCTGTCTAGGCGTCGAAGCACCTAGCGATTTTTTTCAATCATGCTTGTTAAGGCTACAAGACGAGCTTCACTCAAAATGTGTCTTTGAGTAGCGAGATTTTTTCGTAAATCAAATAAATAAGTTTTGCTGCATAGGCAATTCAGTTGATTTTTAAGTGATAGATTGTGAGGAAAGACACATGGTCGAGTCTTGACTGTTCCAGTGTGGGAGTTACACCCAATGTAGTGGGTTCCTTGTGAATACCAGACACTAGTGTTCTCACCTAATGTGTCGTTGAGTAACTGTGATTTAACGTTCCACACTCCACTATTCTATCGAGTCAGCGTGTGAGAGGGTTATGGAACGAGAAAATTTCGCCTATCATGTCAAAGAAATTAGTTCCTCTAATGTTTTTTATTTTTTGCAGAGAATTCCGGTGTGGTGGAGATGGTACTATTACATTTGTCCAATTTCTTGGACGTTGTATGGGTTGGTTGCTTCCCAGTTCGGAGACGTTAAGGACAAGCTTGTGGACACTGACCAAACAGTTGAAGAATTCATAAAGACATACTTTGATTTTGATCAAGATTTTGTGGGATTTGTTGGTGTTATTCTCGTTGGATTGTCTCTTCTCTTTGCCTTCATTTTTGCATTCTCAATTAAGGTTTTTAACTTCCAAAAACGATAGACTTTACAGCTTCAAAAATAGGAGAAAAAGAAAAGGATTTTTTGTTTGTTGCCAAGGGAAAAAATGTATATTATAGAATTTTTTTTTTTTTCATTTAGAGTAGAGTGTTGAATCTTTATTTTCTTTGTGAAAAAAATCTAGAATAGTCCTGTCTTGTATGTAATTAATTACCTGCATACTTGGCTATAAAGAAAATTTTGTCAATCTCATTCTTACATCGTAAAACAATATATAGATGTATGAGATTTATTTATATTTAGGATGTGTTTAGAAATTAAGAAAAATATTTTCATTTCTCATGTTTGATTACATTTCAAAAAATTATTTTTATCTGTCTAGTTCATTTTTTGAAAATAAGGGTGTGTTTGGAAGCCCGGAAAATGATTTTCGGAAATCATTTTCCGGGCTTTGGGTGTTTGGGAACACCCAGAAAATGTGGTCAACGGAAATTGACTTCCGGATAAAAAATCCGGAAGTCATTTTCCGGAGAAGGAAAATGGCTTCACGCCAAGGGAGGGATGGCAGCCGTCCCTCCCTTCAGTCCGGCGGACTGGTTTCCGGCGGAAACCAGAGCAGCGACGCCGGAAACCACAGCAGTCGTCCCTTTTTTTTTTTTTAAATTTTAAATTAGTTATAATAAATATTATTAGGTTATATATTTTTTATATTTTAAAGGAAAAATGGCATCTTTAGTCCCTGAGTTATAAGGGTAGTGTAGACTCAGTCCCTAAGTTATGGCTGTATGCGAGTTTAGTCCCTCAGTTATTCACAAAGTGGCGAGTTTAGTCCCTGAACATTAAATTTGACGAAAAAATTAAAAAATATTTAAAATTTGAGGGGTAAAATAGGAAATTCACATTTTATTATTCTTCTTATATCAAAACCATTTTTACAACATTATTTTTTCACTTCTTAGCCTAATTATTTTCAATATTTTTCATTTTTAAAAGCATTTTAATAACTTTCAAATGACTTGTTAGGAACTTGACTCTCGTATAACACACTTAAAACTTAGCACAAATAAAGAAATGCATGATCATTGTATTTAGGTGTATGAAACACACTATCCTAACAAGTTTTTATTTTTTTACTAAGCAACAAATGTAATACAATTAAAACTTTTGAGATTTTTTTACACACTATCCTATCTCAAAAGTTTAATTTTATTACATTTGTTGCTTAGTAAAAAAATAAAAACTTGTTAGGACAATGTGTTTCATACACCTAAATACAATGATCATGCATTTCTTTATTTGTGCTAAGTTTTAAGTGTGTTATACGAGAGTCAAGTTCCTAACAAGTCATTTGAAAGTTATTAAAATGCTTTTAAAAATGAAAGATATTGAAAATAATTAGGCTAAGAAGTGAAAAAATAATGTTGTAAAAATGGTTTTGATATAAGAAGAATAATAAAATGTGAATTTCCTATTTTACCCCTCAAATTTTAAATATTTTTTACTTTTTTCGTCAAATTTAATGTTCAGGGACTAAACTCGCCACTTTGTGAATAACTGAGGGACTAAACTCGCATACAGCCATAACTTAGGGACTGAGTCTACACTACCCCTATAACTTAGGGACTAAAGATGCCATTTTCCCTATTTTAAATAAAAGAATAAAATTATATATTTCTACTCATTTTCCACTTATTTTCTGGAAAATGAACCAAACACCTAAAGACAGTTTTTCAGAGTACATCCAAACACGAAAAATGAACTCATTTTCCGGAAAATAACTCATTTTCCAGAAAACATTTTTCAGAAGTCATTTTCTTGCTTTCCAAACACACCCTAAGTAGAATTGCATAATTAATTGGTTAAGTGAACTAAGCACTAAGGTTGGCCCAAACACTAATAGGACAATAGTTACATTATAGACTCGAGTCCATATTGTAAGGTAGACACGTTACAATTTACATACAGAATGTTCACAATTTAAATTCCAAACAATAATTATGTAAATTGTGAATAATAGGGATTATTCCCCACTCTCATCAGTAACCATACGGGTGGTCGGTCCCTACTCCATGGATCAAGTCGGCCACAACTCGACCACTTCCGGTTAAGATGTCTATCTCCCGACTATGCTTGGCTATCCTGAATTGAACGATAATCTCGTTTCTGAGCTCCCAAAGATAGGTCAGTTCGATCATAGATCCTTGGGGCATCTTCGTAGTGAGAGTCAAAGTGTTGGGCACTTGGCCTTCATGCCTTGCCCCATCGCCCGGCTCTATGCATGGCTCCCATGCGGCACTCATGCCGTAGGGTCGTTACCTGTCTCCTAACACTCTATAAATATCACATTTATTGTTAGAAATGAGACTTTAGCTATTTTCTCTTTATAGCTAGTAGTTCGGTGACCTCTGACACACTGCCACGTTGACTAAGGTACGCATATTGACTCTTCCGACCAGAGGTTAAACCTAACCGGTCCGAAACCATTTATTGTATTACCGCACTTATCGAATTGATCAATAAAAATAAACACTATTTCGATATTGATATTTCAGAGTATTTATATTATCAATGAGCATTTAATACACAAATTATGTACTTTAAACCAGAGTCCACAAAATAATTTGTCCTAATCGAAACCTCAATGGAATAAATTTCATTTAAAAAAAAAAGAAGTCCCAAATGTTATAGTAATTGTATAACTGCCCCCCAAAAGTGTTGCAGAAACCTCACTCAAAAGCCAACCCAATCCCTACATTTCTATCCATCCATCTCTGCTCTAAACCCAACCCACCATGGCTGCCTCTGCAACCTCTCTCTCCGCCTTCTCTTCTCTCTCCCTCCGCAACCACCCGCCCACGCCCCTCCGCTCTCACCCCACCGCTCCCTTTTTCCTACTCACCCCCAAACCCTCCACCTTTGCTCTCTTCTTCCCCGCCAACACCTCTAAACCCACGCCCATCAAGGCCGGCTCTTCCGACATTGACACCACTTTCTTCGACAACGTAGACCCGGATCAAGTTTTCACCTTTGACCCTCCAGCCCGCCCGGAAGGCTATGTTCCGCCGCCCTACTTCGATGAAGCCCCGGAGGAATCCGAGGAGGACATTGCCCGGGCCTATGAGGAGCTCTACGGGCCCGCGTACAGTGGGGAGAGCTTGCTGGGAAATGATTTGTATGTTATGGACTCTAAGGTGAAGAAGACGATTGGGTTTGGGTCGGGGGCCAAGAAAGAGAAGCCCAAAGATGGGTTTGATGAGAGAGTGGTGCAGGTGAGGCGTGTGACCAAGGTGGTTAAGGGTGGGAAACAACTGCATTTCAGAGCTGTTGTGGTGGTGGGTGATAAGAAGGGTCAAGTTGGGGTGGGGGTTGGCAAGGCTAAAGAAGTTATTGCTGCTGTTCAGAAGTCTGCTTTGAATGCTAGGAGGAATATCATCACTGTGCCTATGACTAAATATTCCACCTTCCCTCACAGGTAATTCTAGTGTCTGTTTGTTTTGTGAGCTTAGCTGCCATTAATTTTTGATTAAATGTGTTTGGATTTAGTTCATTTGAAATTTGAATGAGAATGGTAGTTTTTGCCTTATTGATTGCTGGTGATTGAGTTATAATCTGTTGAAAAGTGTGACACTTGGGGATGAGAAGAATCTTGATGCTTGAACAAGCTTTAGAAATGCCTAATATAAACAAGTTACAATGTTTACAATGTAGCATCCGATAATTACTTTCTGAATCTACTGAAGCACAAAGAGTCAATCCTGCCCCACTGGGGCTCGAACCCATGACCTCTCATTTAGTAGACTCACTTCGTGCTACTTGACCACAAGTTCATTGGCTTATAATCTGTTGAGAAGTGTGAAACTTGGGGATGAGAAGAATTTTGGGTTGTGTTGCCTTGATGATAAAAGTTCTTATTCTGGAACTAAGCATGCTGTTGTGTAGATTATTGGGTTGCGGATTTGAATCTTGATGCTTGAACAAGCTTTAGAAATGCCTAATATAAACCAAGACTTGAGAAAGAAAATTTGAAACACAAATTAAAATGGCTTCTCAGACCTCAATTGGTGTCCCCTATTAGTGAGTAAACAAGCACTACTAAAGTACTAACTGAAATTGTGGTGTAACCAGCTTGGTTGGCGTGAGTGACCTTGCACTCTTGTCCCTTAAGAGAGGTTGGGAGGTTGGGAGTTCGAACCCACTATCGTATGGAAAAATCAATCTTGCTAGCACTTTGCCCCTTCATTGGGCTAGTCTGAGTATATGGTACGCGCATAAATGTGCCTCCTATAGATAGGGTCTGTTCAGGACCCCTCGTGGTCTAACCAAATAAAACTGATGTTGTGGTGTCTATCTGTGTATTCACTCAGTTTGAAGTTTGAGATAATGCTGGAGTTGACTTAGTGGTTTGGTTCTCAGTGCATTCTGTTTGGGGCATACAACCTATGATTCTTTGTATTTTATTTCCTTTTGTTGCTCTCATAATGACTGAACTTGTAGTGATTGTGGCACTGTGAATTCATAGCCCTCCTTTGCCATGACTTGTAGTAGATTGAAGTCCATTTGCTTGTTAATGCGGTTCTTTGAGAATTTTATCCGATGACACATTACTTGCTAGGTTTTATAATGTTGAAGGAAATTGATAGTAGGACTTTTAAAGTAGGCCTTGACCGCCTCGTGCCCTAGCTACTACCGACCCATAAATGTGCTTGACCAAATTTGATGGAGTGTGGATTATTGCTATGATTTCTTAGGGAGGGAGGGGGGAAGATGCTTGCATAATGAAGATACGTAAATAATTGCCAAGGGAATTTCCTGTTTCAATTTATCCACAATTTAGGTTATAATCCAATTTTTATGATTTATGAATAACTAATTGACAGAGCTGAAGCAAAGTATGGAGCGGCAAAGGTGATGCTTAGACCTGCTTCTCCAGGTAGCGGTGTGATTGCTGGCGGTGCCGTAAGGGTTGTTTTAGAATTGGCAGGACTTCAGAATGCTTTGGGAAAACAGCTCGGGAGTAACAATGCACTGAACAATGCAAGAGCCACCGTGGAAGCAATTCTGCAAATGCGACAATTCAGAGAGGTTGCAGAGGAGCGCGGCATTCCAATGGAAGAACTGTGGAAATAGAGTTTTCTACAACCTTCGTTTAAAAATTAAAAAAAAAAAATTATCATGGTCTTTGTAGAAATCGTTTTGTAAACACTGATCATTGCAATTATAGTACTATTTTTTGAGTTCTGCATTGATATGTAAATTAATGGTTGAACAAGAAACTCATAACTTGATTCTATGATCATGACTTGGAACCTCAGAGGCAACAAGCAAAGAAAATGGTAAGAATTCCACTCTGATGCTTGAAACTTGAAAGGTAAGGTTATTGATATAATCAAATTATTGCCTTAGTGTTTATTCTTAAAGAGGCTGTGAATTATATGTTCTATTTTTTTTTTTCTCTCTTTCTAGGCTGCTGACCACCTGAGCATCAGTTTCAAGGATCACCCTCTGCCACCCTTTTCGTTTAATCCAGCTCAAAACTTCCCTGGCACTCATAGCTTCCGCTTCACGAACTGTAAATAGCCCCTCAGAATTCCCTCATCATCTCTAATCACTCAACCAAAACCCATACGCCTATGTGTATAATCCATGGCAACATCAATATTAACCTTAAGAAATCCATGGGAGGAGGGCACCATCTTCCAGACTGACGTTGTAGCTTAGGGTTTAGGATTTGTGGCCTAGCATTGCATTATACAGACTTCCAAATGTTAACAAACAACATCGCATGTTGCACCACAGTGTTAGGATTCTTGCATTGACTATTCCATACCATCAAATTTCTATTTTTCCAAATAGCCCAGCAGACCACGAGAACCTTCTCAAGCATTTCTCTAGTCAAAGAACTCAACATATCACCAATCCAAGCTGGGATAGAATTAGCAAAACCAAGACCCCGATCATCATTTATCACAATCCAAAATGCATGAGCAAATCTACAATTTGCAAAGATATGAATTGCAGTCTCATCCTCCATTCCACACAAAGGGCACACAAGATCACATTCCACCTATTTAATAATTAAAGCATCTTTTGTAGGGAGCCTTAGAGTACACAACGTCCAGAAAAAAACACTTTTATCTTCAGAGGAATATTCAATTTCCACAATCCCGTCCATTCGAAACCCCTCTCACTCACCCAAGTTCCCTTTGCAACCCTATAATAAGCACTTTTAGCGATATACAAACCATGTTCCCCTAATGGGGGGACACCTAAGACTCGGGACCTAATACTCAGAAGGGGGGACGAGCTCAAAATACCGATTATAGCCAGGAGTCGGCTTATCATGCGCTTTGTTCATGGTGAGTCGGACGGTCATGGACAACCGACTCATGAGGAAGAATACGAGGCCAAGGAAGTCGGGGAAAGAGGGTGGTTCGACCGATCTTAGAGCTGAGGCCATAAGGCTGCGCGAGGAATGTGGTTTAGGAAGTTTCCTAAAGGCGGCGGTTTAGGAGGTTTCCTAAAGCGGTGGAAGATAGGCCCGGATTTGGTGCGAGAGATATGGAAAGGATATCAAACTAGTTTAGGAAGGTAGCCCAAATCTAATAATGAAAGAAATCTTAAAGCATTTATAGTAGTTTAGGCCTTAGGGTTTCCAAAGAGGGAAAATCCCTCCTAATAACCTGTAAAAAAAAGTGGTGTAAAGCCTTGAGAAATGTTAAGCCATTCAGAATACGAAAGAGCTTAAACGCTGCTCAAATTTCGTACCAAACACTTAGCAATTTTTCGATAGTGTTGGCCTGCCGATCGACCATCCGTGGTTGATAAAACCAACATCCCCTTCCCCAATACAAGGAATCCATGATAGGCAAAGGGAGAATAGGAAGACTCAAAATAAGATGAGAATCCCTTTGACAAAAAAGGTCTCTCACCAAGTCAGAATCTCATTGATTATTACCAGTACATTAAAGAGATCTAACAAAAGGTTTGTTCAAATAACTAGGTTCCGAAGTAGAGACATACACATTTTGACAATTCGAAAGCCAATGATCACCTCACAGCCTCACCTTTTCTCCATCCCCTATTCTTCACCTAGACCCCTCACGCAACAACCCTTGTGATTCTCGAATACTTGTCCACATAAACGATGGATTCAATCCCGAGCTTGCTTCTAGGAAAGAACAATTTGGAAAATAGAAATTTTTAAAAATTCTAGTCACCAAGGCTTCTAGATCAGTTAAGAATTTCCACCCCTACTTACTTAGCATCGCCATAGTATGAAACCCCATCCTTCCATACTTCTTTGGTCGGCACAAGTCGACCTAAGTAATCCAACCAATCCCTGCACTCCCTCATCCCTCACACCCCCACTAAAAAAATTCATGAGATTTTCTATCTCATCACACAAACCTTTTGACATCAAAAACACATTCATAGCATATTTTGGGATACTCTGAAGAACAATTTTTAATAACACTTCACGACCTGCTCTAGATAAGAAACGATTCTCCCAATGCAGAACCATAGCTCTCACTTTTTTCCGAACAAAATCTAGAATCTCTTTCTTTCTCCGTCCCACACACCCCGACAACCTTAGATATTTCCCTTTGACAATCCTAGATATTTCCCTCTAGCATATTGTTCGTGGAACTCTAAAGTTTCACAAATAGCCTATCTATCCTTTTTATTAACATTTTTCTCAAAATCTATAACTGTCTTGTCAAGATTAACTTGTTGCCCATTGACATGCCCATATTCAATTAAAATAGATAGATAGATATCCTATGTTTTTGAAATCCATTCTGTTTTTTTTTTTTTTTTTTTGTTTTTTGAAAGCTTTTGAAATCCATTCTAGAGCTGTCATATTCAAGCTTTATAATAATACCGATACTGTTAACGTTGCTGGATCTAAATCGGCTTACTTGATCTAGTTGATCTTTCCCTTTGAATGCAATAAAATATTAAAAAGAAAAAAAGAAACTCTAGAAGTAGTAGTCTAGTCTACTAACAAAATAAAAATAAACTAATAAAAGAATATTAAAAAGAAAAGAAAAAATAAAAAGGGACAGATGTGAGATCCCCGTAAGGACACGCCGCTGTCGATGTTCATCTCTCACTCTTCCCCATCTCTCTTCCCAACACTTAATTTATATAAAAAAAAAAAAAAAAAAACAGAACAGATCTCAACGACCTCTTTCCTTTATCTAGTCCCCACCTTAAAAACCGACCATTAGATTCAACCTCCAAACCAATTCTTCCTCTTTCTCTCTCTATATATCTCTCTCTTCCTATATAGACACACACTCTCTCTCTCTATATCACTTGCACTTGTTCTGTATCTATAGACTATATCCCCCGTTCAAAGTTTAAACCCCCTTCAGCTTAAAACCCTAGGGTTCTTAGGATTTACCGTAAAACCGCTTTTCCGACCCGCATTTTGTTGCTTCTGATCTTGGAGGAGGTGATGGTTGAGAATCATGATGGAGGGCAGTAACGTAATTTCCAACACTGGCTGCTTGGACAATGGGATTTCCAGTGACGCCAAGCCTCCCAACCCCCTCGCCGGCGGCTACCGCCACAGCTTGAGCTCCGCACGCGCCGCCGCCGCCGCCGCTTTGGCTCCCTGTACTAACAAATCCCTCATTCGCCACCCTTCTTTGGTAAATTCTCCTATTTTTCAACCGTTTACCATTCCAAAGCTCCTATCTTTTTAATGCCAATTGTTTGCTTTGCTCTGTTATCTTTTTTAGTTTGTTATTATTTTCCTTGGAATTAAGATCTGAGCTCTTAGTTTAGCTAATTAGTTGTATCTTGGACTTAATTTAGGAAAAGGGCGTTTTTTTTTGGTTGAGATTTAAAGCTGTCTGTTCTTTAAGATTGAAATTTTTTGGCATTACTATTTTGAAATTTTTGCTTGTCTTCTTCTTGAGGTTGTTCGGTAGTTAGAACTTAGAATCTTGTTTAGAGTGAACTGGGAGAGCTTTTGGAGATAAAGAGGTTCATTGATCTATATGTTTGCTTACTGTAAAAGAGCTTTAAAGTTAATCACTTCAATCTGTAATCTTAGGAGGCTAGCTGGTTATTCTTCACTTCATTCAATAAGGCACATTGCTTAATATCATAACTCATAAGATTTGCCCCCGGGCATAGCTCAGTGGTGGCCAGCAAATGCCCGGGTTTGAACCCTGCAAGGGGTAAGATCCTGGGAAATAAGCAAGCACTCAGATCACTATGCCACTAAGACGCATCCCACGATTTACCTCCTCTCGCACCCGAGGGCCGGGGCCTTAGGTTTGGGGTTCAAACGTATTACTCATAAGATTCACTTTAGTGTCTCTCTAGAAATTGGATAGAAATAATGGTAATGCTCCTCCTTTTCTCTCTCTCTCCCCAAACAAGGTTTACAGTTTACTCTCTTAGCCCATAGTTTGTCTTGGCATTGCCTATAATTTATATTGAAGTTGCGATTGACTTTGCAGATGAAAACCAAGCCATCGGATGTTTCTATTGAACCAAAATCAGCCATAGATGGTCCTGTGGTTGATTTCATTCCTGTACTGCGCTCAGGTGCTTGGGCTGACGTTGGATCTCGCTCAAGCATGGAGGATGTGTACGTGTGTGCTGACAATTTTTTGCAGGACTATAGATTCGGGAATTCCACCGAAGGGCCCAATGCCTTCTATGGGGTAAATTACTTTCCCTGCCTTGCACTTGTTGGCCTCTTGAGTAGCCTTATTCTAAAATCTAAACCTTGTTTTAATTATTTGAAGTATTATACTAAACACGTTTAACAACATACGGAGTATTATATGTTAATTATCCCCCAATTTCCCAAAACAAAAATCTGAAATAATTGAGTATTAATAGGCTGCAACCAAGAATCAGAAGTTTGGGTAAAAGGAATGGAAGGAAAAATCTAATCATTGAACCACATACATTTCAGGGGTTCTGAGGTGTGTGTGTGTATACACACACACTAATATTCAAGCGCATTGGTGTAGTAACTTGTGTGCATTTATGAAGGGGTTCACGGGAAGAGGTGGTCTCATTTGATTATTATTCTATATGTGTGTGTGTGTGTGTGTGTGTGTGTGTATGTATATATGCATAGAGCAGTAGATCTTTACAGCCTAAATAGGTAAATAAAAAGAGGTCGATGACTTTATTGAAGAGAAGGAATTGATGAAATACTGGAGAAAGATGCAGAAGGCAGAAATCAGCGTTTTGTGTAAAGATATAGTAGTTCTAAATTATTTAATGATGATGTAATACTTGATCTTGTTTTACTTGTTTATAGTACAATGTAAAGATAATTATACATTGAAAGGGAAGGTTGATTAACATTCGAAAGTTGTGTAAGTTGCGTGTTTGTGTGAAACTGTTTACACCAGGAATCTGGACTTCTAAATTTGATCGAGAACGTATAGGGTTATTTCCAGTGGCATGTATGCTGCCTCACAAATGTTTCTGGATACCATGAATTTTCAGGTTTTTGACGGTCATGGAGGAAAGCACGCAGCTGACTTTGCATGCTCCCATCTACCGAGGTTTATTGCTGATGATGAAGATTTTCCGAGGGAGATCGAGAGAGCTGTTTCTTCCGCATTTCTGCAAACGGACACCGCTCTTGCTGAAGCCTGCACTTTGGATGATGACCTTGCTTCTGGCACCACAGCTTTGGCAGCTCTTGTTGTTGGAAGGTTAATTTTTTTTTTTTTTTTTTTTTTTGAAAGTGTTGGAAGGTTAATTAATTAGTTATTATTTTGCATTCCTTCAAAATGAAATGAATTATTAGGTGATTCATTATGTTCAGTGTATCGTATCTGAGTTTGCTTACGTTTCTGTTGTTCTGAACGTGAACTCAGTTCTTTGGTCGTGGCGAATGCTGGCGATTGTAGAGCCGTTCTCTGCCGCCGAGGCAAAGCTATTGAGATGTCTAGAGATCACAAACCGGTGTGCTTAAGGGAAAGAAAACGCATAGAAGCTTCGGGAGGGTATGTGTACGACGGCTACCTGAATGGACAACTCAACCTGTCTCGAGCATTAGGCGACTGGCACATGGAAGGGATGAAATCCCAAGACGGTGGGCCCCTCACTGCGGAGCCCGAGTTCATAAGCACCAAATTGACAGAAGAGGATGAGTTCCTCATCATAGGGTGCGACGGGATCTGGGACGTCTTCATGAGCCAAAACGCGGTGGACTTTGCTCGTCGAAGGCTTCAGGAGCACAACAATCCGGAGATGTGCAGCAAAGATCTCGTCCATGAGGCGCTGAAGAGGAAAAGCAGCGATAATCTGTCAGTCGTGGTGGTCTGTTTCCAGTCACATCCTCCGCCCAATTTGGTCGCCCCTCGGGGGAGAGTTCACCGGAGCATCTCGGCCGAAGGGTTGAAGGAGTTACAGAGCTTCTTGGACAATTTGAAAGTTTAAACATGGTGAGAGACTTAGCTTGGTCCATTTTTCCCTGTGTTTTTTTTTTCTTTTTCTTTTTCTTTTTCGTTATAACTATTTTGTAATTTGGTAGAGATCCTAGGGGAGAGAGATCAACTGTACAACTGTAACATATGCGGCATTCAGACGTTTTTGCTACGTTAACCTTATTTTTAGCTTCTTAGACATCTTATTCTATGTTTTACAACATTCTTAACATCATGGGTGATAGACATTTGCTGGTGTTTTCCTTGACTTATGAACATACGGAGTATCTTTTTGTTTCAGTCCAGCTTTTAATTAGTCTTAATTTTTTAAGAAAATGGTGTTAAATATGTCATAGAATTTATAACTTTTGTGTATTTGGACCCTAATTGAACTTTAAATTGAGATATTTTATGGATTATTTTTTCATATTATGAAATTTGAGTTGAAAACATGTCCTAATTGCTTGCTTGAAATTAATATAAAGCCATGAGATATTCTGACCAGGTGGTAGGAGACATTTTAAATTCATACTATACTTAATTAATCCTTATTTGCACTGAAAGATTGATTTTTTCATATAAAAGAGAGACAAAAGTGCACAGTCAATCTTGTCAATTAAATTACGTCAATTGTATTTGAACCCTAATTGTGATGTTTTATGATTTTTATTTTTTATTTTTATATAACTTGGCTTGAAAACAGGCCCAAGTAAATTTAACACTTTTTGGTCGTCAATTGGGCCCTAATTGTGATGTTTTATGATTTTTATTTTTTATTTTTATATAACTTGGCTTAAAAACAGGCCCAAGTAAATTTAACACTTTTTGGTCGTCACTTGGGCCGGTTGCTTGGGGTAAAAAATAAAACAAAATTTCGCCGTCTGTGGGGATCGAACCCACGACCACGTGGTTAAAAGCCACGCGCTCTACCACTGAGCTAAGACGGCTAAACATTTATATTTTTGTTACGCATTTATTTATAATTAATCCGTTTTGTGACATGAAAAATCAAATTTTCACGTGGCAATAGATAAGCTTCATAATTGTTTTTTTTTTTTTTTTTTTTCCCTCCAAGACGTGCAAGCAACAGTTGAAAGTTGGTGTGCAGTGTTGAAATTGCTAACCTTTCAAACGGGTCAAATAATTGAAAAACCAAAATTAGTACAAGTTTGAAGATCCCAACATCCCTTTTGTTTTTATTTCTTCTCCTATTTTTGTCTTATTTTCTACGTTATATTTAGTCCACAACATCATGTTTTTCATGCCTTAATTGCATGTTACGATGTTGTTTAACGAGAATAATCTCATTACTAGTTAATTAAAATTTACATAAAGAAGTAAACCTTGTATAATTTGAATGATAACGTATTAGGATTACCATTATATTGGCTTTTTTATACTAATCAAAAGGCTTACAAGCCTCGCTCTTTGCTGGTGTTGTTGACACTGTGGCAAAAAAATTTATGAATATTTTTGCTCTATGTTTTCTCCCATGTGCAAGAAAATTTCACTTGCTTCCACTAATACCGATGTAATCGAGTTAATATTCATTTTTTATTTAAAACTTAAAATTTAAATTTCAAATTCAAATCCACTTCATATATTGTAGAGTCAAGTGTAAATTTTACAAATTCAATATATGAGTAATGTATTTAATGATTACAATTACTTACTAACTTATTCTTTTTTTTTTTTTTGTCAGAAGTGTTTTCGGGTCTCTCTTCTTTCGTTTAACGGTCCGAATCTACCCGACTAATCTTTGTTTGCTCTAAGTGACATAGAAGCTAGCCAAGGAGAATTGTCACTTGTGGGAATCGAACCCGAGTTAATCCTTGTTATTATTTATAAAACTCTCAAATGAATACTCATGGACGGAAAGAATCTTCTTCTATTACACACTGCACAGCAAGTTAGGAAAGAAAATTGTCTTTCTCTACTAAAGGTTAAAGCCCAAACAAGTATCTTCTTCATACAAACAAGGAGGACCACCAATGGAATTGGCTTCTTCTCTCAACTAACGTAAACTGACCAATGACTTAGCCAAATTATGAGCTATAGTTGACGTTAACAACAAATTTTTCAAAATTCTTAAATTAAATTCACCGTAGTTCACGCATGCAAATCCTCTCTTTCTATCTGTTTGAAAGGGGATGAAAATAGAGGTTTTAGATCTGTAAAATTATAAAATCATTGCACCTCAATCTCGAAGGTCCTTACAGTTTCTGTTTGAAAGATTTGATGAAGGAAGTAAACTCAACGATTTAAATGTTTTCAAGGAAGTATACTTGTATCTTAGTGTCCACAACAAAATCAGTTCTATATCGTTTCTGATGTAACAAATACATGTATTGTGCTCGTTTGCAACCGGTCACGGGTAGTTGTAGGTAAGGTTAGACGTTTCCAAGATTAGGTAATATATTTTTGAAAGTCATGAAAAAGGTCTCCCCTCAAGCATTTAATGCGCTTTATATAGAAGTATGGAGGGAACACATGACGAGCCGACTACGTGTCCTCCACGCACCAGTCACGATGACGACAATCCAGTTTGTTCCATGTGTCTTGAAATTCCTGACACCGCACAAAGATGATGTGATCATATAATGCGTTCAGGTCGTATTTCTCTTTTAGTAATAAGGTCCCATGTTTCGGAATTCAGAATAACCTTCCCCATCAAATGAGGTGGGGAAAATTATTCCGGGTGGAAAACATGTTCAACTAAACCGAAGAACCCCTTTCTCACCCAGGCCTAGGCCGGGGAAAAGACAAAGCTAGTCGTGTATGCTTAGGAAGTGAATCCAACAATCCCGTGTACAATTACTAAGTGCATAATTAAATATACTAGTAAGGTATAATCTCTATCCATTCCTTTGATAAAAATCAAACCCTACACTTTGTGACTGTCAACAAAGCTGAGCTATTAACCTCTTTAAATATGTAAAATTATAAGTCGTTAATTCTCAATCTACATAAAAAAAAAAAAAAGTAGGATAAAATTTTCATCCACTCCATGGATCCCTTGACTATTGTAGTATTTTCATTATTTTTTTTGGAAAATCATATTTTAGTCTTCAACTTGTAAAAATGTTTCACTTCTAGTTTAAAAATGCTAAAAATACCGTTAAATGCAGTAGGGTAAGATTTAGTGAAACTCTAACGATTCAAACGGTAAGTATTTTAAATATTTAAAACTAAAAATAAAACGTTTACAAATCAAGAATTAAAAATAAAATAAATCAAAATTAAAAACTAAAACTAAAACTAAAAATGTCACTATCATATATCAAAGTCAAATAATACTAAATTTAAAATTAGGTGCCACGTAGGGTCTTAGGGTGCAATTTGCATATATACATGAGTGTATGACCATAACACTTCAAAAATATATATATTGGACAAATTACAGGCCTATATATATGTGTGTGTTTGTGTATCTTTTGGTTCGATATTTTCATAGGAGAGAACCAAGATTGGCAAAAAGCTGAGAGATCAATCAAAGTAAAGAAGGAAAAGAAGAGAATTAATGGCGGCTCTTTCTACCAACTGTTGCCTTCATCATCGTTCCTCCCCACCACCTACTTCTAGCTTGGTACCCACTCCTCCCAAAACTGCACCAATAATAGTATGGTAAGTCTTTTACTGACTCTGTTACAATAAAGTATCTGTTCATATTTTTCCAAACATTTAAATTTGTGACCTCCCATTTGAAGGAGCCACAGTCATCAATCACAAAGTTTTTGGCGTTTCAATACATATCTAATGTAACTATTTTTAATAATATAGTCGTTAACATACAAAACATGCATGCACTTTATATTCTTTTAATAAAAACAAAAAATATGATCTACCCTAAAAACAAAAATTAATGTGCTGCAACTAGTAGTGTCAATAACCTTGTGATCTAGTGGTATACTTTTGCTAAATTCCGTAGTATATATGTTTTAGTGTTTTACTATTTTGCTAGAGGTATAACATAGGTGATATAAATTCTCAAAGTTGCATTTGGTTATTGTGTTTCTCAGGGAACAGAAAGGCAGGCCATGGCAGAATCAATTGGTAATAGGGATGGCATGTGTTATACTCGGCGGCGCAATAGTAGTAGGTGACCAAGAAATTGCCTTCGCCGCCGGAGAAACGCCACAATTAGCCGGAAAACCAATAAAAAACGTTCAAATTAGGTGGAGCGATAAGAGATCATGTCCGCCGTGGCAGGCGAATTCGCTGGAGACGATCGTGCCGGAGAACCTCCCGAGGCCGTCGAGCCGCCGGAGATGGGAGATCGTCGGTTACTCTTCTCGACCGGCGCCGTCGGTGAAATATGTTAACAAAAATATTAAGCAGTGTTTTTCTTTATAATTAATTGATAAAAATTCTTTTAAAACATGTAATTAATGTATGATTGATTACTAATGATTATGACTTCCGAAAGCTTTTATGTTTTCTTGCTCTTTTATTTTATTTTTGCATGTTGTAGTACACAATCAGGTTACAAAAAATCCAACGTAGTACATGTAGTACAAAAAGATCTTGGAAGAACACTTTATTTGTGGGACCATCTATAATGTTCAATTGTTTATACACTGTTTTTTTACAAACTTTATGTCTATGGTGTATATAGGTAGCTCAGTAAGTTTTAAGTGATATATTATAGATAAAGACAGAGAATCAAAATTTAAAAGTCGTCATGTGAGACCGTGAGAATTATACTTAATGTGGTGAGTTTTTGTAAGCACTATATATGCATTGATCTTTCAATTTAAATGGCCCTAAGTGAGCAACTCACTATAATTTATTTGTCTATATATCATCTAAAGTGGACAAATTCTTTGTGTGTATCGACATTTTACTTTATCTGCTGAGTCACTGAATTGTCATGATTTACTTCATATCACATGCATGTTCTATTAGATTAGGGCATGAGAGGCGCGCACCCTAATTGGGGATTCTACCTTTGGGGACAAAAGAATAATGAAAATTTGCCTTTTGTGGATAAACTTTATCCATGCCAAATGTTGATTGTATGAGTCATAGCTTAATTGGAAGGCAATTTATATCATGAACAGGTTCCACAGAGCATTATAAACCTTAGATTAAAATGACGATGTACAAAATTCATACTCGTAAGATACAGAATTTCATAACACAAAACTCAAAAAATTACAACACAAGACATATAGCATTATGGACTTTGGATTGAAACGACGATGTACAATATTCATACTCTGTAAGGTACAGAATTTCATAACACAATACACAAAAAATCATAACACAAGACACATACACATGTTATATATATACTTATTTTTCAAATCTGATTTAGGTACATAATTTGTGTCCATATGCACAAATTTCACAACACAAAACACATAAATTCACAACGTAAAACATAATTACTAATTTGTTCCAGGTACAGAATTTCATAATGCAAGATACAAAAAAACATAACACAAAACACATACACATGAACCAAAGTCTACAGTGCAGTGTGAACCCTGGTCGATGGTATAAAGATTGTAATTGGGAATCTAATGTGCTCAAAGTTACAAAATTATAATTTCAAAAGAAATGGACCGTCATTTGGTGATTTAGGCCGGAAACCCATTATATTAAGTACTGGTTGAGCCCAAACCCATTAAAGTTAGTAGCCTAACATCCAACATTTTGCCAATAGCCCAAATGCCCAATATTGGCAAAGCATGCATGTTTCCCATCATTATTGCATGGACTATGCTGTGTGGACCAAAAATAAAAAGGATATTATTTTTGTACTGAAGGTACATTATTTTTGTATTGTAGGTACATAATTTTAGGATACATTATTTTTGTATTGAAGGTACATTATTTGATATATACTATCAAATAATGTACTTACAGTACAAAAATAATGTACTTTTTATTTTTGGTCCACACAACTGTGTGGACAATGGTCCATGCAATAATTTGCCCATGTTTCCACTATTTATATGCAGTACAATGGCATCCATGCATGCATTGACACATACATCAACGTCTTTGGATGAGCTATCATAAATAGGATCTAATCGAGATTAATTTTATTTTGAAGGATGTAAATATCAGTGCATTATGCAGCCCAAAAAAAGAAAAAGGAAAAAAAAAACACTATGCACTCATATCTAAATCTTCCATGCATGTATATTATTGTATCCACATAACACACACGCCATTGAAGTACATATAGATGTTGATATATTAGAGGTGTCAAACAGACATGTTTAGATTAGGTCAACCCAACTCGCTTATTGTTCGGACTATGGACAAGAAATGTTGATTTGACTTAATTCATATTACAGATTGATTTAGCTCGACCATAATCCAAGTCCAATAGCAAATGTGCATCCATATTTAAAACATGCAGATCTTAAAGGTATATGCACGTATAATACTTAACTAAACAACGTAGAATTATATTATAATGGCCAAAAAAATTAATTTTCATCGGTATAATTTGGACTAAGAGCACTAGTAAGAGTCAAATCGATCTTATCCAATTATTTATAAGTTATTTAGTCTTCAACTTCAAGCTAAGGCGATTTTTAATTTTTATTTGCTTTTTTATTTATTTGTCTAATTAATTTAATTCACGTGCATTATTATAAATGTAAGAAATTTGGGGACGGTCCTACCATACATACACAACAACATAGCCACATCAAGCTTGGTAGTGCTTTCTATCTTCCATGAAATGATGAGTACTAATAATAAGCATACTGAACCAACAAACAAATCTCTCCCTATATTTTACTATCAACAAACCGATGCTCCCCCACTACTTCTTACTTTTGATCAACACTAGGAGTTTTATATGGTGAAGTAGGAATATTTTATAGTATAGTGTTGTGATTGTTCACAACAAAAATAATATTATCTGTTTGCATTGTCAAACATTTTGATTTACAGGAAAGTATGCTACTGCTGTTCGAATGTGTGCTCTGGGTGAAATCCGTTGTATGACTCTATCTAGCCAGAAGTAAACCAAGTTAGGTTACTTATAGCTGACCAGTTCAAAGCGAGAAAGTCAATAGATAGTTCCAACAAAAACTTGTGCGTAGAACCATGTGGTTAATTAGGAAACCAATTACTCAACCAACTCGATTGGAGTTGCCAATTTCATTCTTACAAACACTTGATTCTTGTACTTAACGACGCTTGACTGAACTTATTTTCAATTCAATTTTCATAATATTAAATTTGGTATTAGCATATATATATATATTTATATTTATATTTATTTATTTATTTATTTATATATTTAGAAATTACATTAAAAGTACTATTAAACAAAAAAAATCAAATTTAAAAATAATTACAAAAATACTAAAGAGAAAAAAGCAAAGAAAGAAAAAAAAAATTGTTTGACCAATGAATGGTAAACAAAACATGTAGGATAAGACAAAGAGAGTACTAAATAACCAATTTATAAAGTGTTCTTGTGCCTTTTCGGTATCACCTTATTCTTGTTCTTTAACTTGGATTAATTAATTCCCACCTGTTTTAATTAATTTCATCATATAAATATGACATGTTGATCAGTTGATGGATGAGGAAACTTCTGTCTTAAACAAATGATGGCACAATGAGGAAACTTCTAACTTTATCATTAAAACACACTGCAGACACTCATGGCCTAACAGAGATGCATGGTATAATGATTGCAGTGATGCACTATATTTGGAATTGATTAATTGAATATATAATATCCATTTTTTGCAAAACAAGATCTGCAGAAAGGTAATTTTAAAACATCTATCTGCAGGCCAGGGTGAATTCTGTGTGTGTGTGTATATATATACATACATATATACACACATACATACATATATATATATATATATATATATATATATATATATATATAATCTCCATGTTGAGCAGAAACCGATAAATTCAAAGGACAAATCCAGTAATTGGTGGTTAAAGAATTGTTGTGCGAAAGCATGTAAAAGGCTAAATTCAGCACCCTGCCTCTAAAAAATGTGGTGGTATAAGAAAATAAAGTTGTATCGTCTCTATTACAAATTATAGTTTTTGGCGTAATGGTAAGTATTCAGTCTTTAACACTCCAAGATGTTTTCAAAAAAAAAAAAAACAAACACTCCAAGAACTCACCAAATTGGGCACTACACATCTAAGTTAGTGCCTACCTGAAACAAGGATTGCAGATCCATAAAGTTTGGCATTACACAGGCCAGGTTATTTGTAATGATTACTGTCTGGTATAGGCCAGTTAGAGGATATGAGCTAGTATAGCATGTGGTGATAGCAGAAACCAGGCTAAAATGATGACAACAAGAAAGGGCAAAGCCCATCAAATTGGGAATCATCAACAGCAGCTAGGTAGCAATATATGGTGAGATTTTTTTAGCCCTCCAGCCAATATGTATTCACATATATGCTACACTACATGCATAATAAGTGAAGGCTGCCACCAACATGTACTTGTTGTAATGCCCTCAACAGTGCAACAAAGTGTGTGGTAGGGTTGCAAAGAGATTTATGAGCTACAATAACTCTACTCATTTTATTACATGCCGGGTGTTACACATTACTATTGTTTAATAAAAAACACATTACAAAAAGCTAGTTCAGTCCATTAATAAATGAAAAATCTTTAAGTATAAGTATTACTCCATAATCTTTGACATCCGACAGTCTAGTTCTTTCTCACTGGTCCAAAAGACTATCTAATAAGTGGGAAAAAGTCACTCACAATTTCTAACACCGAGTAACCTAGCCCTTTCTCGTTAGTCCAAAACAATAGTTTATTAAGTCGAAAACCTTTTAGTTCGAAGTACAATTCTACAATATCTGGGACTATCAAGGTAAGCATAACTCTTTCCCAACCATCCAATTAAACTACTAGTCTAATAGATGAAAGAGCCCCAAATACAATTCTAATGAGGATAAAAGCTTCTTACCAGCCTTTTCAACTCCATTTCTTTTTAACTTCATGATATATACTTTGATAATCAATTTCTTAATTACTCATTATTCATTTTGAGCGTACAACATATCTATTTCTTCGTCTCACTTAAGAGAATCTAAATCTATTTTAACCTGATCCAAATTATAAATATGTTTTATATATATTTGTACCGCAAAATGATCACTCTAAAACATTAACAAATTAAATAAAAATCAATTAGACTACAAATTGTAGCTAGCTAATATCATGTATGTATATATAGTCTGCATCAATGGTAGTTGAATCAAATGGTATATTCTTGTAGCTGAGATCGAGTTGCAGAAATTCTAAGCTGACAATACTATGATGATTGTACGATGAATAATACAATCCTATCGGATCCAAAGTGGGGATTTCCTGTTAGAGGAGCGCACATCTCAATCACGCCGCCATGATGTTTTGCTGGAAAACTACATATATATTTGATGGTGGTGGTGGTGGTCGCCATGGCAGTAATACATGGATGGTGAGCTAAAACTGGTTGGGTGCTAAGAGTTTTTGTGGTTTGTTGTCGTAGCAAACACAAGCAAAAAGAGACACCAAAAAAAGTCTTTTAAAGAATCCATTGCGATATCTGACTAAAGATATATGCACTCGAATGCCATATATTGCAATGGTGATCCAACCTTTTATGTACCGGCCGTATAGTATGTTAAACACATCCGAAACGTACTCTCATCTTCCCGTCAACTTGCAATCTGGTCTGAGCATATTGTTCTTCTGTCTATTACAACTTATTATCCTTAATATTCTTTGATTTACATAATTAAAAACTCGCAACTACATACTGCTGGAAGGATAATATGGAGATAATCCCGATCGAGTTGGTTAGATTAATGATATAAAAATAGAGTTATTTGATCTAACTCTAGCCTCTGCTCATCTCTCAAGTTAAAATCTTTGGGGGTCATAAGAGACCCTTGGGATCGAGAATTAAACCTTTTGAGAGAAAAGTTAGCATCCTAGGTCACTCAACCTTAAATGATGACCTTGCTAAAAGGAAAAAGTAGATTCAATATGTCTGTTAATTTATGGCTTTATGCTAGGATCTTCACGTGAATAAATATTAAAATAATGCTACAAACTCTTTATGTATTTTCCTACAAATTTTCTCTTCCTGAGATGTTATTATGTGATTGATACTTAAATTTATTTATTAGTTAGAAGTGGATAAATTAATTCATTAGCACCCAATAAATGAAAGACATATCATGATAGAATAGTTTAGAAGTAAAAATCAAGAGGGGAAATGAGCATTTTTTTAATGATTGGAAACCCTCCCTTCTTGAAGGTGATCCATCCTTTCAGACCTTTTGTTTTTTTTTTTGGTGGGAAATCCTTCCACATAACTTCCTTCATGTCAAGATTTCTTTCGGATTATCGATCCTTATTAACCGCCTATTCATGATAAGTGTTTATTTGTGCTATTTTGTTATGCATATTTTGGTGCATGAATAGACCAACTATGTGCTTTACATGTAGATATTATGTTTAAAAGAATCATCATATATATATATATATATATATATATATATATATATATATATATATATAAAAGAATCATCATATGATCCATTTGTTCAATGAGATACAATCTCTCTTGTTCAAGTAAGAAAGATCAATTTTGCATGTGTTTTGAAGCTCAATTAGAAGTTCTAAAGTCATCTTGGCACAAAAGGCACGTTCCAGGTTCCAGGAGTAATGATGAGAGGTTAAGAAAGTGAAAAAGAGTGAGGTAAGAGTATCATGGCATGACATAGGGCCCAAAGGAATAAATAAAATGATGAAATATGCATTTTCGAGTGAAGATCAAGGCTCACGCTAATACTCACGCCTTTAGTGTCAGAGTGACAACATTTTGCTTTGCTTTTCTTTGTTAGGCGATGTCTCGGTATTTTAAGCATATTTCTTCATAGAAATGTCCAAATCAAGTGATTCAAATGTCATTGGGAAAAGTAAGTGAAAGAGCTACAACTTTCATGAAGAAAAACAAAGTGCAATTCAGATGTCTACAAGGTTAAAAAAGGCCTAGAAATCAGAACTCTTACGCAAAGTAGATCGTCACAGCTGTGGTCATGGTGTGAGGACAACCATGACCTCTAGAACCTACGTGTTGTGATGAAAACTCATGGTGTAAGGTAGACCGTGACTAGCTACACATCTAAAAAGCAAAGATTTTTTTATTTTTGTGCGAATTTGGGAGTATAAATATACATAGGCAGTAATTTTTAAAGAACTTTTGATTTTTTTAAAGAACTTTTGATTTTCCACTCTCTCTGAGAAAACCTCTCCAAACATTTATATTTTGTAACAAATTCAATTTGATGAAGATTTTAAGTTCAATTCTAGCTTTTAATTTGTATTTCTAGATTACACATTTCATTATTCTTGCTCAAAGCTAAGTCTTTCTTACTTTCTTTGCCTTTTATTGATTTCAATTGTTCTTGCAAATGTCTTTAATTTCAACTCATGCTTAGCTAGATTCATTTATGGATTGGATTAAGTCATCTTTTGTGATTGATGCTATGTGATTGAATTGTGCAATGAGCTAGTGTAATGACTGGATGATGGTTCTAATTGTGAACTTAGTGATTTGTATTAACTCTTGTAGCTAAGTTTGTGTCCACAATCACATAGGAGGTTCATGGATAAGGTGCTTTCACTATGAGAATAGAGCAATATCATAGCCACACCTCTCACTAATCCAACTTTGCTTTGAGAAAAGGGAGTTGGAAGGAGATTTGAACACCATGCATGTGTTTGATTAATTGCTACAATTAATTTAAGTTGCCATGAGAATGAAGCTGCAAACTACTTGAGAGTCTAATGTCCACGAGAGTGGCATTCGCACCTAGTAGCGTATCTCTAGTTCCCTTGTCAAGGCATTACATGAGCTCTAACCAATGACCCACTATAACATCTATTCAAGAGTGGCCTAATCTAAGCCCTTGTATGTGTTTACTATTGATTGTTAATTTTCATAGTTAATTGCTGAATCGTTACACTTTATACTTAGTTGTCACTTGATATCTTGCAACTCACTCTTGAATTAGCTTCCAAACACACTACACTCTTGTACTTAACCATGTACTATTCAAACCCCCCCTTTCCAGTTTACTTCTTGAGACGATATCCCGTGTGAAAATTCCCTCTCACACTTCACTCCATTCTATCACTCTTGTACTTAACCACTCACTATTCGACTTCACTTTGATCCACTCCTTAAGGACGACATCCCTTCATTACCTTACCACTTTAATTTTACTCAATTTTCAATCCAATAGGATTAGTCTTATAATACGAGTTTGTGACGCTAGATGGAAACAATAGCATAGCTTTAACTCCGTATAAGAATTTTAAGAAAATGAATTACATAGAACAAATTGGGGTTATATTTTCTCCTAACTTACAATAATGATAACGTCATCAAAATCTATATACATTAATTCCTAACACAATCAATTATCATGATTTCACTAAATATTAAAATGAAGTAAAAAAAAATATTGTGATCTGTAGCATTTTTCATTTTTACCACAGAGAGTATATATTTATATTTGGAGTATTTTGATCAATAATGTGAATTTCAAGTGTTGAGGAAAAAAAAAACATAAAACCTTAAAACTTCCCAAATATGGAAAAAAATTTACATGATATAAGGAAGCTTTACTTACCATAAAAAGCTAGAGATTGCATATAGTTTAGATTATTTTTTTTTTTTAAACTGGAAAGCCTGCTACTAAAAGATGTGTATTGGGTGAAACTTGCTTTGTAACCCTAAATAACAAAGAATCACAAAAGAGGTAAATCAACTTAAATTGTCTATAGTTGAACGGTTCAAACTAAGAACGTCAATAGACTGCTCTCATGAAAAGTTAAACTTGAAACCTTACAGTTACTAAGCCAACTTCCCAACGAACTCGTTTGGTATTGCCCCAAGTAATATAATTTAAAATTTACTTCATAGATAAGTTAAGAGTAAAAAATTGTTGTGACTTGTGAAACTAGCACTAACCTATTAATGTTTTTCAGCATATACGTACCTAGCTAAGAAGCTAATATAGGTTAATTACTTATCACTATACGTGTTTGCTGACTATTGTTCTACGTACTAAAGTTCCTATGCCATGCGAAAAAAGCAAGATCTTGAAAGGACTTATAAATGTATCGAATCTAGTTAGATTTGTGTGTTGATACCTATATATTTTGTGAGAAATATATTTATGGTAAAAATTATTGTACTTTACATTGCATCATATATATATAACATATATAATAAAATATTCATTGCAAACGAAATAAAGTTCTTAATTATTCTTTATTAGATTAAGAACCTTGCAATCCAGCGCAGCTAGGAGAATATTGGAGAGAGCTAGCTTAGTGTTCCTTATATATGAAATATTCGAGCCCTAAAATTTATACAGTGAATAAACCAAATATTCACATACTCAAGAGGCATCTATATATTTATATGTCCTTCTTATTATTTTGCTGGTCGTCATGGCCGCCATGCTTGAACTAATTAGAGCATGACCATCAGTGAAGAATAGATGGATATTGGAACAGTAACTTGCATAGTTGGAAGAGAGAGAGGGTAGGAGAGAGAGAGTGGAGGGTTGCTTCAGTAAATGGTGGATATTGGAACAGTAACATTTTTTTGGGGAAATACAGCACATACAGGGGGTGCCTGACACCTCTTTCTTTATTATTATTATTTTTTAAATCAATTTTTTTTTTCATCTCCTCCCACTTTCTCTTTCCTAATCACACTTACAAAAACTCATCAATTACCGTGAAAAACTCCATTGATAATGATACTCTTAGTGCCTGCAAATGTTTAAGTTCTAGGATAAAACTTGTTTCCACTTTTGGCAACTCGATTTTTTTTTTGAATAATAGCAAATATATTAATCAAAGGTAGGAACGTTTACAACAAAGCACAAAGAAATGGTTAACTATTTCTTATAGTCAAATATAGAAACAATTTTTTAGCTAGGCTACAGAAAACTTAATTCATAGACTGTATCACGAATTGGAAGCTTTCCTTGAAGGAACTTACTTCTCCATTAGATTCATTTATGGTCTAGCTAGACATATAGGCAAGGCTAGTTGAACAGTCTTGCGCACCTCCTGGGTAATTGGCAACTCGATTTTTAAAAAGGCAAAAGTTGAATTGTTGAAAATTACAAATTTTTCTTGTCATCGACTCATCGTCTAAATCAACTCAAGATATTATGTTAGATCGATTAATGGAACCAATCCATTTATAGACTCTCAACAAAATATCATTGAATACTGCGAAGATTGACTCAGGAGAGATTGGGAGGTGACTATCAATCATGCATGACGTACATTAGTAAATGAGATGCACTTTTTATTTTTATTATTATTTTTTAATTACTAGAAAAATCTGTAACCAATTTTTGAAAGTACGCATGGAATAAAAATCTCACTTTATGACTCTAGTTAATAAAGGACCACAAGCTAAAGAGCTAATCCAACTTAGGTTTCTCGACGAAAGACCATGAGATAAACTAACCTAGGTTATTACAAAATCAAGAGTGTGCCTAACCAGTTTGACCAGAATTACCACACTTTTATTATTTTTGCACATTACACTGCCGGTGTATATCATTTGCCTTTTATATGATGAGATTAATTTAACAGAATTTTGGTCCGATCTAATTCAGAATCTCTCTCCGAATGATGTTATATACGTATTTATTAGTTTTATTACTACGCTATGTACTGATATAAATTAAATAATTGTCTTTTATCCATTTTTATATCATTGAACTTCTGTGAAGTTTATGAAATATGATTAAAAAGAAAAAAGACATAAAATGTAAGAATATGGGCAAAAGCTAAAATCTTTTCTTTTGTTATCATCTGAATAAAGTTAAGAGATAGACTGAAAAAGTGATGGATCAAATTATTGGGAACACTCAAAAACTTGTAATTCAATTCTTTTGAAGTCAACTTTTATCCTGAAACTATTTGTACTCTGTTGACACCTCAAAGTTGACAATTTCCATAATGCACAAGTCATACTGTACATACATACATACATAATATTAATGTATATTATCATCATTAATCACAAAGTTCTGAATTCCAACACCACATAGAAGTTGTCTATTAAATTTTTTGATTTGAACCGGTCATTTATATACAAACAACCTATGTCAGTTTACCTCTTTGTTATTTTTTGCCAATTAGAATCACGAAGCGGACTACTCCTAATTAAAGTGCATGATAGGTGTTCAGTTGTACTATTTTATGATGCATATTTTGGTCAATTATAGATAGGAATTGTTTTAATATTGTCTAAATTGACTAATTATTGGATTAATTGTGTAGGAAGGATCAAATTGGAATCATATCAAGGTGTGAAGACAAAATAGAGAAAAATCAAGAGCGATTTGGACACAAAATAGGATGAAAGCTAGAAGATGAACATGTCACGAGTAGTGTCACACACGTGAGGAGGTTTCATGAGAGAAATATCTGTTATCACACATTGAGTCACGCTCATGATGAGACCGTTCATGATCAGAGGAACTTCAGAGAGCGCATCAAGACGGTCAAGAGGTTTATCATGCTTGTGACAAGCCTAATCCGAGACTATAAATAGGAGAATTTGGGTTCATTTGGATTATTAACAATTAGGCATTAGACATTAGAGTAGAATTAGACAATTTACTTTCAACTTCTTAGATCTTTGAACCCTAGATAAACATTTATTTCAATTTCCATTACAAGTTCGATCTAGATTCAAGTTTTATTTCTACTTTTAGAAGCAAGTGTTGGTGTAGATGGGAGATTCATCTCTAATTAGATAAGTGAATTTCAATTTCAATTCATTGCAATTTTCCTTGTTTACTTTGTTGCTTTGATTATGGATACGGATGTAGATAAGGTTTATGGAAATGTGACTTTGAATTGGTTGAATAGGAGTGATGAGACTTGGTTTTATGATGTTAATTAAAATGATTGGGTTTCGATTGGGATGTAATTACCTAATCTAGACCTGAGAGGTTAATTAACATTCACCTTTGAGAAAAGCAGAGTATGGAATGTCAAGAACAAATGTTTGATGAAATGCTTCTTCGACACTCATGAGTCATGGGAATATCCTTGTGTGTCCTAAAAGTATGGAATGACTTTGAGAAAGGCTTCCCTCCTCTAGTTTAATATAATGACATCCTCTATTGTCAAATCAATTAACTTTCATTCTTCTTCCCGGCTAGCTAGGTCACGTTACGTTAGGCTAGTCTATTGCTTATCTTGCCTAAAATAATCTTTACTAGGGTTAGATTTCCATAAAAAGATTTAGTTCTTTGTGCTTGAGAGAACATCAACTTCCATTTATCGCCAATTCTCAAGGGAATGATAATTCATCTAAAATACTCTTCATCAGTCCACATTTGAATAGCGATTGAGAACTTTCTAGTAAATCAATTATTAATATATATTATCATCATTGTATATAATATCAAAATTGACCTAATATTACAATATTAAAACTTTACGTAACAATTTTAGTATTAAAAGTAGGTAGGGAAAAAGTGTGCACAATTGTACATACAATTGCAAAAACTCTTCCTTTCAATCATTAGATTATCTATTATTATTTGGATAATTTTTTTTTTCTGAATCAATGAGTATATAACACATGTTACCAGCCTTGTGTTAAGGTATTTACACTAGATAAGGTTTTGAGATTTATTAATTAGACGAGTCATTTTTACGCACAATGTAGGAATGTTTGAGTCCGATATTAAAATGATAATTTAAATTTATTAAATAATAATATTTATTAACTCATTATAGTTATACTTTTAAAAGTCCTATATTTTGGAAAAAGGTATATGGATGAATATGAAATTTATTATTACCATATTATTTTTGTTTATAATGGAAAAAAAAAAGAAATAATTTAATTATTTTAGCCAATAATTTGGGATTAAATTAATTAAATGACTAATGATTCGCTCAGTATTATAACGAAATTGAGATAATTTTATCTTGATAAAATGTGATGTACATTGTTTTAAGCTTAATGTACAAACATAATAACGTTAAAGATATAGACAAAAACTAAGGATATAACTTGGATTCACACATAATGTTTTTAAATTTTAGATCATGCATGCATGTTACTTTATTTCTTTTGATAATGGCATGTTTTATTGAATTAACTTATAATAAGTTGATAAATTCTTAAATAGCTTATGAATACAAAAATGATAACACTTAGAACTAATTATCTTATATTGAAATAAGGTCAAGTTAGTCACTGAATTAGAACTAATTATCTAATATTGGAAAGTCTATGCTTTTTAACTATTAAAAGGTGATTAATTAAAAAAAAATAGATAGTGATGATAGAGATAAGAAGTCGATCGTCTTTCGACTGTCTTATATTCCTATTTATTATATTAAATTAGAAGTGTTTTTGTGGGAAATAATGACTTCCCTCATGTTTGTCTCTATCAAGTTAGTTCCTCCTTAATTTCCCCCACCTTGAAGCACAACTCAAGACTAACATTGTCATCAACCTTAGCCATCATGAGACCACTTGCTTTTCACTATCAAGTAGGCATTTCACCACATCTCCATCATAGAGATATTTTTTTATATAATAATAAGACAATGAAAGTTAGAAAGTTTTTAAATGTGAAAATATTATTCAAAAAGTTGGTCAGGCTCACTTTTCATCCTTTCCTGCTCACTTTTCGTTATTGAGTCATACTAAAATTGTAAATTTCATACCTAATGTTTTATTAGTAAATGGACAAAAAATGCAACGTCACTGATAAGTTAGAGATGAAAAATGATTATGACCAATACTTAGAAACGAATTCTACAATTATCATATAAATTAGAGATGAAAAATGTAATTTTCTCTAAAAATTACATTTAAATTCTCGAATGGTATAAATTTTAGATTTTAATTATATGTGCTTTGAGGAACCCATGTCTCTATTGGATAAATGCAAAGGGATAAGTCAAGTACATCAAACTTCCTTAGCTTCTTTTATCCCAACCACTAGTTTTCCTGGTCTCACTCATAGCCAAGCTCAATTGCATGACTAGGATTAACTCTTTTTAGATTGTGTGGCCAGAAACTCTACATTGAATTACAGGATCCGTATCTATTACCCGAATGTGTGTTTTGGATGAAGTCTGAGTTATAACCCTAGCCAGCAATAGATCATTATAAATATCCTGCTACCTCATTTGCAAATCATTAAGAATTGAAAACTTTAATAGTTTTTGTGTGATTTTGAATAGCATTGTGTACGTTATTTCATCCTAATCCGTTGTGCTTAAACCACTTCTAAAATAGTGACTTTCATATTGTTGAGCATAAATGTGCAATTTAACTATCAGCTGACTTTTAGTTGAAATGGAGCGCATGTTATACTTTAGTATCAAAGTCATACCAAAGGTCATGCGTTTGAATCATATGCCAATCGGACTCATCTTTGTGTACAATTTATTATATTTGTGGTTTGATTAGGTCAACGGAATGTGAATAGAGATATGCCATAAAAATGTACATTCTGCTTATCATGAGGTTATGACTTGTAACCAGATCATCATTTAATTTCTCTAATTCACTATAAACTTTTCCCATCTGTACATGTGGTCGTCTTGTCTTGTTTGTCTCTAACATTCCATCATATCATGCATTTTTGCATATATACAAAACATCCTAATCTGCGTGTAAGGTTCTCCGTCGTTCATATTAGAAACACCAACAACTCAACATAGATAGTTTTTGCTGTACCTCAAAGATTTAAGATTCCCAAATCTTTTCTCAAAATTGTCAATCGATTAACTACCACCGGAAAAATTAAATTTACTTAAAATTTGTAAATAAATTATTAAAACCGGTATGTATATTAAAATTTGTAAGTATTTAAACTATAGATAATTACTTCTTAGCTAAACATGTAAGTATTTGAAAAAATTGTACGTCCTTAAGTTATTGGGTAATTGCAGAATTCATCATTACTCTCTCCTCTTCATTTTGTTTACAATTTCAATCATTAGAATTTATAGGTATTTAAGTTGTTTGCTGTTTTCTTGTATTGATTTGACTTGTGTTTAATTTGTTCCTACTCTCTTCTTCTAATTTTGTTTACCATTTTATTACGAGTATTATATTAACCCTAGAAGAAAAAAATTAGATATATCTGCGAATATTTTTAGATAAATCAATAAAATTTATAATTATTTAATTTACCTAAATTAGGTTCAAATTGGTCACAACCTAAAAGTGCTATTAGGCCGCTGAACTCTCTAAATACATGCAATTTCACCAAATAGTAGGTTACCTTCTATTTCATCCGGGCAATTTCACCGGATAGTAGGTTACCTTCCATTTCATCAGGTTGCTTGGCATTTTTAGGATAATTTTTTATCAAGTGAAATTACATGCATTTGAAGTGTTCAGTTGCCTAATTGTACTTTTTTTTTTCGTTCAGTGACCTAATTGCACTTTGAGGTTATATTCAGTAACCAATTTGAACCTTATTCCTTTAATCTATAGGTAAATATGACCTATCTTAAATAATTTTTAAAGTAGAGACACATTGTTGACTCATAATACCAAACAACTAAAGTGAACTAAAGACAAATACTCTTTTTGCATTCCCATGAATACCATGTTGGTGCAGCACTGCACATTCAATCGTAACCTTTGCTAATAGATAAGATCTCATCCATGGACACATCATCAAGAAAGACAACATATATATATATATATATATATATATATATATATATATATATATATATATAACATAATAATATATATATGCTCCATAAATCCTCACTAGAATTAGTTAAGGTGCAATGTATAATTCATTGGGGTGGGTATCATTTGATGATTCATTGATTTTCATGCATGCAATGTGTCTTGTTATTAGTGTTTGATTGAATAGAGTAGGAGATATGTTATGATTATATAATGTGGATTTTAGTTACTAAATATGGGGAATAAGCTGCAGGAGATCTTCTCTGTCGCTTCAATCTAAACTACCCATTGTCTTCTTCTTGCCAAACAACAACATGTTCTATGTACGTAGAAAACACATTTGCAATGTAGGAATTCTATATTCAAACACCTAATCATGTTTTCTTTGGCTCTGTTGGGTAACATAGTTAGCTTATCAGTAAATTTTGGCTTATTTGACTACTATTAGCTGTTTGACTTGGGTTAAACAATCAATATGAATTTTTAATTAATTAGTTTTTTGTAACAACTTATTGTTCTAAAAAGTTAAAATTCAAAAAGTTGATTAAAACATCTTTTTCGATCAACTTTTTAAGAAAGTCATTTTGCATGTAATCAACTATCAATTAACATCTAATTTACCAAACACTTTTCTACAATCAGCTAATGTTATCAACTAGTCAAACTCACTAACTCAATCAGCTAACAGTTATTAACCAAGCACCCCCAAATGACATTTTATATTTTAAATCATATAATAGCCTCCCTTTTTTTTACCACTTTGAGGATTCAATTTTCTTTTGTTATTAACAATCATGGTCAATTAAATCATCGTGATTAAAAGACTGTTATATATATTCTCATTTCTCAGCTCCCATCTTAGCTTCTTCGTCCTCCTCCTTAATTATTCTCCTCATGATCCTCTTGTAAAAAAGTGAGTATTGATCACAATCGCTCATAAATGGTTGATATATGGTTTTACTTTAAAAAAAAAAAAAATTGGAGTCAATTTTAGAGGAACCACACCTGTGGTTTTTTGCAGAGAAAAATTTTGTTGGGGAAGAACAAAGCTGATGGGAATGATAGTTTTTAGAAAAAATTTTCTCCTGCAAAATCCTTGAAGAAGAAAAAAACGCAACAAGCGTGTTGGGGCGCACTTCCCACCCTAGAGGGCGCGTGTTTCCCGCGCTCCAACTGGGGAGTGTCAGAGTGGCGGCCATTCTAACTTTTTGGTTGTTTTTCTTTTTTTTTTTTAATTGTCTTAATGTTTTTTTTTCTCCCCCACTTTTATCTATTTCCTACATGACTTTTTTAAAAATTATGCAAAAACTCAACTGGTATGGATGCTCTTATAATTATTACAAACTTTTCCCCTTACTTTTCAGCAATCATCAACCGTTAATCTACTAAAATTGATGAATCAGATTAGTCCTCACTTTTTACTGGTCGGGACGGTGTTTTTACCTGAACCCTCCCCTATATATATGATTAGTAAAAATTTTCAAATTAAAGTTTTTCAATTTTTGAATTGGCCACCAACATTTTCTGACAACATGGAAAAGTGGTCAGGAGTTTCGACCACGAAAGTAGAAGAAATTAAATTCTTTTATAAGGTTATGAATTTTTCCAACAACCCAGCAAAGTGATCGGAAATACCTATCACCTTAACCAGGTTTTTGACTACTTTTTGAAAATCACCAACTAGGTTTGAAAATTTGAAAATTTTCAAAAGTTTTGTTGACTTTGTTTGGTGTTCGAAATTGGAAATTTGTCAACTATGAATGGAAATGCAATTGTATTTATTGCAATAGCATAGTCAAATATATTCATAGTATATGTTGAAAATGAAACATATTGATCGAGAAGCTTAGTATACAAGAAGAAAGGTAAATAGTGGGGCTTCATTTGTGACATGAGAATGAATGAACAGTGTAGGTACATTTTACCAGCATGCATTATGTTGACTAGAATTGAAGATTTGATATGAAAATGTGTAATCCTAAGAAAATCAAATCAGCCAAGATAGATGCAACACCAAAAAAGCAATTTCTACTAGCACCTAGCTATAATCTAGCTATATTTTCACCACATATACATGAAGCATAGGGGAAAAAACACTATTATTACTTGAGAGATTTCGTTTTGTCTCTGCGCATAACTCAATTGGTCAACCAACTCAAAATAAATTAAGAGGATCGCAAATAAAAAGAGATGTATGAATTTAGCTTGTATTTGGGGACACTGCACACGTAGACAGTAGACCAGTTGATGAAGCACATTCTTGGATTTACAACCTGCCGTTACCAGAGTATGAACGGTGGATATAATAGTTTCATCTACCAAATTTTATGATAACTTAGTCTTATGTTAGTAATAGAAAGCATATACTTTTCTTATTTAAAATTTTGTAATCAAAATGACAATGTTATTTACACTTTATATTACAATTTTATAACCGTAATATGTTAATTATTTACTGATTCTTAAAATTCAACAATACCACTAAAGAAACTTAATTCAATCAAAGGTTTGTCAAGTCTAATAAAACTATTAATATCAGCTACATAAACCTACTGTTGAATATATAATATATAAACATAAATGTACAATTCAACTATAAGTTTAGATTTTTAGTTGGATGAAACACATGCTTTAATTTGGTGTCAAAGCTAGCCCCATGCCAAAGTTCATAGATTTGAATCTTTGCTTCACCCATAAAAAAAATAATTTTTTAAGGCTATTCATTAGGAATCTTGTGATAAATTTTACGGGGAAAAAAATAATAAAATAATAAGACATTGCAGATTTGCAGTAATAGATTCAATGGAATAACTAAAAACGTGTCATTTCTAAGATCTATATCCCTAAGCAAGCTTAAATTCAGGCTCAACCAACCCTATATATGCACTTTTATTTGACACGTGCCTTTGTCAATCAGGTTCAGGTCTGAACTCCTAGTTAAAATACAAAAAAGCATTCAAACCTATATAGGAAAAAGAATAATAATAATAACAATGTTGTCCGAGATGAATGACTAAGTAGATTGAACATAATTTTTGTATTAAAAAGTCATGTTCAATTCTTGTTAACAATTCTCGATCGAGTCTGTCGCATATGATGTTTTTAGTGTTATTTACCTCTTCTTTTGTATAGTATACCTCTACTTTAAAAAATGTTTTAAGATCAAAATATTAAAATTCACTCTAAGGCCCGGTTAGGTAAATAATTAGCATATCAGCCAATTTTGACCTATTTGACCATTATTAGTTGTTTGACTTGGTTACAAAATCAATATAAATGTTTGGTTAATAAGTTTTTTTAACCCAAAATACTAAATTTCAAAAGGCTACTCAAAACAACCTTTTCAATTAGTCTTTTGAGAAAAGAAATTATACAAAACAGCTACCAGCTATCAGCTAACAACTAATTTACCAAACATTTTTCTATAATCAACTAATATTATCAATTAATTATACCTTCTAACCCAATCAACTAACAGCATCACCTAACAGCCATTTACCAAACAGGGCCTAATTTAACCTTAAAAGATTGTTTGGTTGGATGTAGTTACAATTCAATAACAGCATAATTCTTTGGTCATCCAAATTACAGTGTTTGCTTTCCCTCATTTTGTTGAATTGCAATTCAATGCAGAAATAATGAAAGGGAAAAATGAAGAAAAAAAACTTTTTAACCCTAGATTATTATTAGACTAACAACATTTTTGTCTTTATTCCACTTCTTTCCTTCTCATTCTCAATAATTTTATTCCTCCATACCAAACAATGTAATTTGAATTCCTACTTTATTTTTTTTCCACCAAATTACAATTTTTTCCACTCATAATTCCTTCCTTCCAACCAAACGTCCAGTAATAATTTGAGAAAATGTTTTGTTCTATAGAATCAAACATGGATGTCGTATGAAAAAAAAAAAACAACATAAAACAGAAAACCAAAAAAAGAAAAAAAAAACATTCTAATTTCACTTTTGGGATTTATTTATTAATTTTGTGACGAGAGAAACCCCGTATGTATTATTTGAGGGTGTGCATTAAGGATGACCACGGTTTGGTGTGTAACCGTTCAATTCAAACAAAACAGGACACTGTAGCAACCGAAGCAAATTGGAATCATATGAACGGTTCTGGCTTATTAAAATCGGGAACAAGAACCACCAATTCCAGTTTGAAACTGATTGATTTCGATTCTGAACCAAAAAAAAAAAAAAAAATTGTTGAATGTGAATTTAAAAAAAAAAAAAGTTTAAACAGGAATCACCGGTTTGAGAATCGAGAACTGACGATTTAGAATTGGAATCAAATCGCGATCATATTTATTGTGTATTTAGTAAATCCACCATTTGGAATTTAAAATTTTAAGTGAAGTAGTGATGTGTCTAAATTAGGCAAACTAATTAATTTAACTTATATTTCATGTTGTGTTATTAATCAAGTTAGAGGTCGGTCCAGTACAAGTTCGATTCTACGGCAAAAACAATTTATAAAATTGTGCACTGCATCTAACTTTTGTACCTTCGGCATTTCCACTGTTTTTTTTAATCATTCAATTAATTGTATAATTCTCAATTTGCAATGGTGCAGTAATGCATCATATGTAAAACATCACGAATTATATTGGCTAAAAGATAAATGACTTTTTTTTTTTAAAGTTGAATCTCCAACCTTAAATGCTCGACAGATTTGTTCCCAAAAAATTGAATCCTCAACCTCTAAGGGATCGACAGAACATCTGGGAGGATGTAAATTCATAACGTGCCCCCATGATCTCTCATACAGGAGAGATACTTCATGCCATTTAGATCACAAAGTCATTGACAAGAACGAATTTCGTTGACAAGGTTATTATTGAGACCGACTCTCTTCAAGTTACGCAAGGTCTTCATTCCAATTCGGGAGACTCTTCTTTCTATGCAGTGTTGTCAGAAATTAAAAACTTAATGAGTATGTTTACTCAGAACAGTGTAGTATTTACTAACTGATCTGTGAATTAGGCAATCCACTTGTTACCTAGGCAGTCTGTTTCTATGTCTGGTTGCTTGGAGTGGTTATCTTACCCTCTCCCATCATATGTAATGCGCTACTCTTGGATTTGAATTAATATATCTCTTTGATTTTCAAAAAAAAAAAAAAAAGAATGAATTCCGTTAAACTATCTAAATGCATTGAAAAAGGTTTCAATAGAATCAAAGAATGCATTAATAATAGAGGAAATTAATTAGAGATAGTGACAGAACCAATAATAGAAACAAAATCTAAAACTTCATTTAAGTAAAAGATAAAATTATGTCCAATTATTAGTCAATGACTAAATTAAAAGTGCTATCAATCTTTAACTAAATAAAAAATTAACTCATTTGTAATAAGTGCTCCATTTAGTATATTCATTAACTACTTTTTGAAAGGATGATATGGTATATTATTTTTATACATTTGAATGGTTAAGGAATGATGATTCAATGATAACCTTCCACTTAAAACTATAGGTTTCAAATCATTTTATTATAAAGTTCTTTATTGATTGATATGAAATTATTATAAGTTATTACTAAGAGAAATTCCAATTTCTCAAATGATATGTTTTGTTAGGAGCAACGGCAACTAAACTAGTGCTTTCCCCTAAACATGAATAAGAGCACGTATAAGAATGAAATAGATAGTAGCGATATACGTTTCATAGAATTGACAACAATTGGTGTGAACATTTTATTTTTTTTTGAAAATCAGTGTTAACATTTCTAAATTGGTATGAAAATTGGTGTGAACATTTCTAAATGCTCAATACTACTTTTTAAAATCATAGCACAAAAGGAAATATATGCTTTGAATAGATGAGATATTGATTCAAGAGATAATAACCAATAAATGAATAAAACAGGCTACTCAACCGAGTAGGACAAATGGTGATATAAATGGAGTAGGTAATAATGAATGAGTAATTCCGGAGAGAATCTATATATACAAATCAGTATGCTATATACTAAAGTCAACTATACAATACAATTGTACAACAATATCTAATTTGTTAAATTTTTAAAGTTAGAAATTCGGAAAAAGTTCTAACTATTTGTTTTGAAGTGGTTGAAAATTGTCTATTTGTGATTTTTTCATTGCATATTGCCTCAGTAGAAGTTAAGCACGAGATCATATAGTTCCATTATATTATCCCAAGGTATTATACTAATCTCAACTTGATCTTCATAGCCTTAAATCTTTCTTTGAAGAATTTAATTTACTTGTCATTTTTCTATAATTTTCTAAGAAAGTTTAAACTTTTCTTTAGAGGAACTCTTCCCTTCCCCAGCCTCCAAAGACTTTATGAGAGGTTAAGTCCATGTCACACTGTTCTCGTCCACTAAAGCAACGAATTTGGAGTGGTTTTACATAATGAGGGAGATTTCTTAGCAACGGTCAACGCTCCGATCCCATTCACCAACTATCAGGCCGAAGCTATGGCACATGTAATCTCGACAAGATATACCTTGAATCTAATTACAACAATATTGTGGCTGCCAATCTGCCATCTCCAAAAGAAGGCAGAGATTTCTCTTATACGGGCTCAGTGCCATTTTTTACTTAACTATTTTTACGAGTCTGTTTGTCTTTTTATTTCACGTTTAGCAAACCAGCTAGCCCTCGCTTTGGTTAAGTTCTCTGGCTCTCAGTCTGTACGTTTGACTTGGGAGGTTTCTCCCAAATTGTATTTGTTCACTCTTTAGTTAATACATGTTCTGTTTTGCTTTGAAAAGAAAGTTTAAACTTTTCTGGCTTAAAAAAAATAAGTTGCCAAAGACTTTGTGGTCTAGTGGCACCTGGTGTCAGCCTCAGCCTTAGTGGAGGCAACTGTTGTACTGAATAGTACTAAAAAAAAAAAAGAAATTATTATTATTATTACAAATATTTGTGTATTTATATCATCTCTCTCTGTGTATTGCCCATTACCCCATAAGCCATAAATCCATTTGAACCCCAAAGCCAATCCAGTCTCTTTCCCTTACAGTCTGAGAGAGAAACAAAAAGCCTTGAGAAAGAGAAGCGAATCCTTTCCTTAACCTTCACGCCTCACCATTAACTCCCCTCTGTGTTTCTATGCATTGAAAGAAAAATAAGAAAAAACAAAAAACAAAACTGGGAAAAAGAACCCTTCCCTTCTCTTTATATGCGTCCCACTCTCTCTTCTTAGTAAAACAGAGTGCAAAAAACAGGGGAATCATTCCCAGAAATCGAAAACTCTAAACCCCCCCCTTTCTTCTTTCTTCTTCTTCTTCGCTTTGTTTGTTTCATGGGTTCTGATGAAAAGGTGATTGTGGTTGAAGGGCCTATTATTATAGGTGGGGGCCCTTCCGGCCTGGCGGTGGCGGCGTGCCTGAAGCAAAACGGCGTCGCCGGCGCCGTCATTCTCGAGAGGAGCGATTGCATCGCTTCTCTGTGGCAGCAGAGGACCTACGACCGCCTCAAGCTCCACCTGCCCAAGCAGTTTTGTCAGCTGCCGTTGATGAATTTCCCCGGCGACTTCCCGAAATACCCTTCCAAGCGCCAGTTCATCTCCTACATGGAGGCCTACGCCGACCGGTTCGACATCCGGCCCAAGTTCAAGCAGGCCGTGCGCATCGCCGAGTACGACGCCGCCGCCGGCGTCTGGCGAGTCGACACCGCCGACGACTCCCGCTACTACTCGCGCTGGCTCGTGGTGGCCACCGGCGAGAATGCCGAGCCTCTCGTCCCCGATATTCCCGGCATCCGCCGCTTCTCCGGCCCCGTTATGCACACCAGCCTCTACCGCTCCGGGTCGGAGTTCAAGAATCAGAGAGTTTTGGTGGTGGGGTGTGGGAATTCCGGCATGGAAGTTTCCTTAGACTTGTGTAGGCACAATGCCAGCCCTCACATGGTGGTCAGAAACTCTGTAAGTAACACTTTTTTTTGTGTCACATATATGAATTAGGAATATGAGTTTGTCACATATAAGGAATAAGGCTGCTTATATTCTAAATAAGTAATTCATGTGTGTGATTACTGGTCTATTGGATGAGAAAAATTGAATTGATAAGAATTACTAATTAGTAATTAATTATTTAGGGAAGTAAAAAAAATTTGTATATTAGGTTATACTAGGTTGTTAATGTTGTTGTGCATGTTTTTGGACACAGGTTCATATTTTACCTAGGGAAATGTTTGGTGTATCATCATTTACAATAGCCATGGAGCTACTGAAATGGCTACCCTTAAGGCTGGTTGACAAGCTTCTTCTCCTTGTGGCCAACTTGACCTTTGGCAAGACAGAACTATTGGGTATCCGACGGCCGAAAATCGGGCCGATCGAGCTAAAAAATGCTACTGGAAAGACCCCAGTCCTCGACGTCGGAGCATTGTCCCTAATAAAATCAGGAAAAATCAAGGTATTTTTATAACTACCCAGGAATCAATTTCTCAATTTTATTAGAATTAGCAAATTATTTAAATGAATTGTGTCGCAACTGTCGGGGACATGACACACAACCACCTTAGTATATGCTAATAACCATTGTTAAAATTCGCAGGTAATGGAAGGTGTGAGGGAGATAACTAAGAATGGTGCAAAATTTGTGGATGGACAAGAAAGGGAATTTGATTCCATAATACTAGCAACAGGGTACAAGAGCAATGTTCCTACATGGCTTAAGGTAATATATATACACACACATATATGTATATGTGATATTTTTGTATTTTTAAAAAAATATTTTTTGTAATCTTATTCTCAGTCTCACATCACTTTCGTCTTACACATGCAGTCCTAGGCTACAAAACGTTACTTACACTTCTTGAAACAAAAGAGAAAATCTGTTCTCATTTGTCTGGACTGTTCCTCCTCATCTCTCTTTTCCCTAAAAATAGTTTTTGTTGGATTTTGATGATGTGTAACTATCATCAAAATATTCTCTTTTTTTTCTTTTTTTTTTCTCTTCAAATTTATTTATTTTTAATAAAATAATTAAATTAAGATACTAAAGCATACCTAGAAAGTGTTCTTTTTGCTGTTTTCCACATATGTTACTCCAACTGATGCCTATCCACTCAACAGTAATCTCAGTGCTAAAAGTAGGTTTCATATAGGTTCGAACTTCAAAGATGACTCCAATCGCCATAGTTAGGTCCAACATTTCCACCTTATTATTTATTAGGATTTTTAGACTTCCCCTAAACCCAAAATGCAACTTTTTACATAACCATTAGCTCATCATGCCATTAGGTACAAAAGTTTGTGAGGGCTCATGTCACTCCACATAAGTATGTTTGACATTTCCTATGCATATCTTAATCTATAACTCATTCTTTTTGAATGAGGACGAATCATTATCCGAGAGTTTATATTAAGTAAATTCCATCGTGTAATCTTAGTCAACAAAAAATTATAAACAGACAGATTAATCTAGGTTGTCCATAACTAATCGACTTAAATTAAAAAGGCTAATAGATTATTTTTATATCTCATTCTTTGACTTATGGTGCATGTTCCCGGTGCATTTATTTAGGATCTTTGACTAATATCTTGTAATTATTGTTCATGCATAAATGAAATGTAGGGTGTATAGTAGGTGTCTATAAAAGGGGAACTCTTATTAGCTGAAATTAAAAATGATAATAATTTTTTTCTATAAATAAATTATGTGGTTGATAGTTGGCCACTGGGGTTATCCATATAGGCACATGTGTTTTCATGCATAGTACTTTGCTAACAGATGTAGACCATATATATATGTACATGTCATTGCATTGTTTCCAGTACCACAACCTAAGTGTAGTTTTATGTTTTTCTTTTCCTTGTCTAAAGAAAGGGTAACCACTATATATACACGGAATAAATCATACCTTATGATCTATAGCTGATTGATTCAAACCAAAAAAGCTGAAATTTGAACTTGTGACCATGTGATTAGTCAACTTGGCTGGAATACCCAGTAGTTTTATATTTTTGTTCATAGATAGGTTGATTAACATTGGGTTTTAAAGCTTATTATAGTCTGATGAGAAGAAATGGACCACCACATGCAAATTAAATTCTGCATTCCAAACTTTCACTAAAATGAGACCTTTTTCTCCCTGTGATGGCAGCCATGGAAATCTGATCTGTTTCTGTGATTGTGAAATTGGTAGGGCTGTGATTTCTTCACTGAAGAAGAAGGGATGCCAAAGACACCATTCCCAAATGGGTGGAAAGGAGAGAATGGTCTTTACACTGTTGGGTTTACAAGAAGAGGGCTGCTAGGGACCTCATCTGATGCAATGAACATTGCTAGAGATCTTGCTGAACAATGGAGGCAGGCCAACACAACTTGTACCTCAATCAAGGTAGCCAGAGACTGAACAACCTCGTCTCACGCAGTGAACATTGCTAGAGATCTTGCTGAACAATGGAGAGAAATGCTAACACAACTTCTACTTCAACCAAGGTAGCCAAAGACTGATTTTTTTTTTTCTATTAGTTAAGTCCCCAAGGAAAAAAAACAAAAAAAAAACTAATGGTAGGTCCATAAAGCAAGGGAAATTTTATTCTTCACTCTTTCCTCACTAAGTAGTGGATAGTGGATGTTCTATGCGAATTTTCGACGTTTTTTCCCCAATTTTCTTCATTTGTAAATATCCAATTTTGCATAGGGCTCTACTTTGTTCTTATCCTAATGTAACCCCTTTAGGTATGTATTATAAAAAAAATGTTGGAAATAGAATTTTCCTTTTTTCCCAACAATATTTACTCTGCTTGTCTCCTCTTTTGGCTAAGAGATAAAGTTTTTGTTTGTCAATATTAATTCCACTCATCAATCAGCACCTTCCATTCTATTGCCTCTATCAATATCATATTCGGTCTGATATCTTCACTATTAGTTCATATCCGCTATCTGTTATCAAGTCTAGCAATTGATGGCTAGGAAAATTGTTGGATGGAAATTTCTGAATGACCAAGTTCAACACTTTGTCTCTTGGAAATGTGATGGTATAAGGGAAATAAAGGTACGTCTTCTCTTAGGGTGTGTTTGGTTCGCAAATGAGAATTGGAATCGGTATGGGTATCAAATACTTGGTAAGGGTAATGAATTTTGGTAAAAGTATTTTGCATATTTGGTAGTAGGGTGGAATGTGAATGATTATTAATAGTTGAGGAAGAAAGGATGAAGTGAAATGAAACTCTTATTTAATAAGGGTATGTATTTTTCAATTAATGGGATATTCCAAACTCATAATAGTATTCTAAAACCCTGTCACTCAAACAATAACATAACCATACCTTATATCAAAACCTGTCAACCAAACACACCCTTAATTAGTTCATACCCGCTATCTGTTTATCAACTCAAGCAATTGATGGCTAAGAAAATTGTTGTGCTGAAACTTCTGAATGACCAAGTTCAACATGATGTCTCTTGAAAATGTGACAATATAAGAAAGATTAAATTACGCATTCTCTAAGAACGTACTATAACTTTGGAGTGTTTGATCCTAATAAATAGTATCACATCATAGCCGAGTCCCATATTCCAACTAATGAGTCATGATCTTGTACACCGTATCATGGATGGCTGCGAAGCATACATTTACCGATGATGCATGCGGTGGAGATTAAATGACACTTTGAAACTAGGCCTCACGTGATTGCGACACTTGGTCAACGTGAGTCAATGCTAGAATCAGGGTGGCATCATCATCATCATCATCGTTAGATTGATTGTTAGCTAATGAGTGTAGAATATAGCTTTATAGCTTTTCGATATTTATTTATACATACATACAACCTTCTTCCTTTTTAACGTTGTTTAGACCAGCAGGGCAGCTTCAATGGTCTGCAACTCTCATCGACTTTTGCCAAACCCGGTTACAGCTTTCTTACTGCCTACATTCCCTACAGTAATCCACTTTTGGCACTTACACGTTTGCATATCAGCAAAAGTAGTATTCCAATCGAACCCACCTCAAATCAATTAAAAGATGTATTTTGTGATTATCCTTTCCTATGTACATGTACGTAGATCGGTTAATTAGCTCCTAAACTTTTGAAAAGTACAATTACATGTTATATTGAGGAATGAAGTCCAACAACCAGTAAATGACTTGCTATTAGCCTATTACCCATCTCTGGTGACAATTCGGTGGCTGGTGATGGTAGAACTGTCGTTGGTCGCTAGAGAAGGCAAGCAGTTGGTACCTAGCGGCCACAATAACTCGATAATCTTTATGTGGAAGGATAAGTACCTAGTGCCCACAAATAGTTATCTCCATGTATAAAAGAAGGTGAAACTTTCACATTGCGACAGTTCATAATTAATTTAGTTCAACATCATTCCAGTTCTAATGTAGTGGTAAATAAGTGTATGATAAATCAAGTATTTTGTTGTCTAATGACATCTTGGATCCCTTCCAGATGTAAAGTCCCAGGTTTAAGTCTCATCCTAGTGAAGGATGTTGACATATCATGTTGTTGAGCAGATACTAAGAACAAGTTAAATTGTAACCACAAAAAAGATACATGATAAAAGAATTCAAAGTTGTTATTAAATATACATTATATTATATTATAATGTAAGTAGATTACATATATACCAATGCTACCCACCCACCCCTTGTCATTCCTCCTGTCCTGCAACCTCAGAACCCCAGGCCACATGCAAGGTAGAAGTTGGAAGATGAAAGAAGGTCATCACTGACCACCTTTCTTTGTTTCTTTCCATACACACAGTACAGTTAAAAACCCCATTCCACCATACTCTCTCTCATCTCTTCTCTCTCTCTCTCACGCTGATTATTGAGACAATGATGGGGCTCTGACACCCTATGGTACGAGTACCTTCTCTGTTACATATATAGTGACAGCTGCTTACCTCTTCTCCCCCCACCCCCCTCTCTCACCCTCCCCAACTTCATTTCTCATTCTCCAACTCCATAAAATATATATAACCCTTGCCAAATTACACCTGAACTTAACCACTTCATTTCTCATTCTTTTTTTTTTTTTTTTTATAATGCAGTATTTTTTCATAATTACTTTCTTAATCTACTAAAGCCCGCACAAAGAATTAATATCGTCTTATAAGACTCGAACCACACTCACTTCTATATGGGAGTGCAATAAATGCAGAGATTGAGCTCAGAAGTCATAGTAAGCTAGTCTGCCGCCACAATTGAAAAAAAGGCCAAAACTTAAATCAATCTGCTGCAGAAGAGATAGATAGATAGATAGAAGTATAATGTTTATAAAAAAAAAAAGGTGGAATTTATGGGTTCTTGATAGCTTAGCTTGCTTGTAGCAATGAATGGCAGAAATCCAAATCACACGCTTCCCCTTCTGTTGTTGCACGCGTTACGGTGATGCTGACGTCACTCATTCCTTCCCCTATCACCATGGCGTACAGTGCTACTCTCTGAGTCACTGACCCCTTCTTTAAAATTTTCTTTAATTTCTCCCCTCTCTCTATCTCTGCAAAAACTTCAGACACACAGAGAGAGAGATATTGCATCGGATTGCACGGTTTTTGTAAGAGAGCTAAGGAATCAAGGAAAGTATGGGTATGTAATTAATTGTTTACGTTGTTGCTGGGTGGTTCGGTGGGTCGCCCTCAATCATATCGCTGGTTGATTGATTTGTTTCAATCCGATTTGCATGCTACTGCTTCATGATGATGCACTCATATATATCGATCATCTCAACGTTAATTAGAATTGATGAAGAAATGGTGGTCGTCAGTAGTCGTCCCTCCTGGCTCCTGCCGCTGCCTGATTCTCATGCTTCTTTCAACGTGCAGATAATTTACCTTAGCTAGCTACTAGCTAGCTTGCTTGGTTTTATGTAGACCTTCGTGCCGTGTTGTGCAACCACACCTTATTATCTAATGGCAATGGCTAGCTGAATATGTGAGGATTTGATAATAATATATATGTAGATCTTGTATGATGTTATTTGTACCAAATATTATGTATTTTAGTATAGTTATAGGAACCTAAACTAGTTAATTTAGGCAGGCGAGAATATATAGGCTATTATAGTTGTCTAGATTAAACACCACCATCAATTAGGGGGCGTCATGTCACTGGCCAAGAGTCGAGCGCAACGCACAATGACCATGCGGCGTCCTTGGGCTCCTTTTACCCCATGGATTAGCCTAGCTTATCCTTCATATACGTGCCAGATTGGTTTCGTCTTGCCATGGGCTCATCAAGGAACGGCAATAGGTCCCAACTAGTTGTGTCTTTTCAATCGCCTCGGTACCCTTTATAATCAAGTCTAAAACTAGCGACAAGCTTTCCAAACTAAACCAGGTCAACATGCCTAACTCGGCCAAACCTTTACATCTAAAGCAGAACAACCATTGACTCTATTATCGCCCCTACCTATTTTATGGCAAGCTATAGCCAATTAGCCCGTTCATTCATTGGGTTTAGCTCTGTCATGCAAACAATGTGTGACATTCTCCACCACCCCAAATCTAACACGTCTTTCGTGCTAAGGGGAGCAAGATTGTGCCCAAGGATCGTTGTATTATACTACCTACGTGCCGCATTGCCTCGACCACTTCTGCAAAGCAGTCAGGCTAAGTTGGTGGCCACCCGCGAGTCCCTTCTCTCTCTAGGACCCATATACCCCTTACAAACCACCGGGGTGGAGCTGTAATCGGCACGTGCACCACTTGTGCCCGCATAGTCCTCCCCTAAGGGCCCCACCATAGCGCACAACAACATAAGTACGACTCCCTTTAATACCACTTGTCACGAGCCTTGAGTTTGGCCCAACGCACAACGCTCATTCGGCGTCTCGACGCCCTCTTACCCCACGGACTAGCTAGCCTTACCCCTCATACGTGTCAAACTAGTTTTGCCCTGCCATGGTCTCATCAGGGGAAAGAAAATAGTTCTCGACCAGTTGTGCCCTTCAAATCTCCTCGGTCCTCTTCATAGTCAAGTTCAAGACTATCAACAAGCTCCCCGAACTTAACCAGGTTAACATGCCTAACTCTATTAGACCTTAGCATCTAAGGCAGTACAACCCTTGACGCTATTGTTACCCCTACTCATTTTATGACAAACTCACCAATCAACCCGTTTATTCATTGGGTCTAACCGTTGCGCAAACAATATGTGGCATTTAGGTCCACAAACTTATAAGGCATGTGTCACATACAGACATACTCACATATCATAATCAACTTATAATCTAGTATAAATAACCTTTCAGCTCCAGATCATTTTAATTCGTCTTATATCACACATCTCCCTTCACTGCTTGTGCTATTTACGCTACTTAGTACTTACACATATTTGGGCTTAACATCCTGATCTCACTTGTGCAGTAGTTGTGCTCACGCCTTACGCGAACTAATGTAATAAATCATTATTGCATGGACCAGGGTTCATACAGCTGTGTGAACCAAAAATAAAAAGTACATTATTTTTGTACTGTAGGCACATTATTTGATAGTATATATCAAATAATGTACCTTCAGTACAAAAATAATGTACTTTTTATTTTTGGTCCATGCAATAATATTGTCTATTCTCTCTTGTCATAATGTCAACATATATCTCTACCCCTATCTAATTGGCAATATCACTGCTATTAAAAAAAATTGATTCGCCAAAGACCTTTTGATCTAATTGGCAATATCACTGCTATTAAAAAAAAATTGATTCGTCAAGTGGCACCCGGTTTAACATTTTATCTACATCTATCCAACCTAAAATCCAGATTAATTTATTATTATAACTATAATAATAAATAATATGTCTAATACTCCGTATTAAATTTACTTTGTAATAAATAGACTACTTTACTATTCTAATTTTGTGTTATTTTTAATTTGATTGTATATAGAAATCATCCTGAACCTTCCTGCTTCCCATCTGGACCACAACCTTTGTACCTTAACCCCTAGACTCTACTCCATAATTAAATCAATTTGCACTCCACTTCCTTAGCCCCCTTCAAATCCAACGTGTATCCCTCCTCTTTAGCCTTTTAGCCGTAAATCATTATACCATGAATCAGGATATATCTTACAAAGTGGACCACTAATATAAGTTATATTTTTATTATACTAAAAGTATATTATTTGATATATTATTAAATAATATACTTTTAATATATAATAACATACCTTTAATATATTTAAAAAATGTACCTTGTGTTAGTGATTTACCTTACAAAATAGATCATGATTCACAGTATAATTTGTCTTTAGCCCCAAACCAGGCCCCTTTGTGTGCTTCTTGGACCTAGACTCCAAGCCCCATCATCATTGTTTTCACTAGCTAGGTTTAGTTCAATCGAAATTTAACACAATAAATAAAACGACAAATTATGTGTGGACTCACAGGTCCAAAATACACAATTTATATACTGAATATTCACAATTCAGATTGTGAATATTCAGTATGTAAATAGATACAAGGTAGACCCGGGTCCATGGCATAACTATTATCCAATTATATTATTGACATAATAAATTCTCTTTTATTGTTTTTATAACATATTTCAACTCTAAAATTTTAAATAATCATAAATAAAATACGCCTTATATAAAATGACAATTGTCCAATCAATTTTATTCTCTCATTCCACCTGTTGAGGCTAAAGCTTTGTTAAGAGATGATATGTTGCCATGTTGGGTGTTGTGAGGGCAAGAAGGATGGTTGTATAGGTAGCAAAGTTCATTGAGTTTTTTTTTATTTAAAAAAAATACTGAATTTGTGATCTAATTAAAATCTGGAATACCTCACCAGTATATTTATTAAAAAAAAAAAGCTTATAATAAGATGGTTTTATTTATTTATTTACTCTATTATTCTTCATGCATGTGTACTATGGTTTGATAAATGTGTGACATTCTAAGTGTTAAACATATAATTGTTGGTATAAGGCACACAAAATTGAAATTGATCTGAAAACGTACACAAGTGCAACCTCGTCGGATTATAAGAGAATCCGAGTGAATAAGACATGTCAATATTGGAAACAAGTGGGGACAATGAGAGAATGGAATATAATATGGAGTGGGATTGACTCTTTACCCAATGCAAGGGTAATTCTATTTGCAGATTCGTTTTGCATATACTCACTTGACCCTACACCTTGTACTCTTCTTCTCCCTTGTCCAATTCAAATATATATCATGTTCAGAACATTTTTTTTTTTCAAATAATGAAATACATAATCCATTTAATTCAATATGGCATGCTTTTAATTCGGTCTATACGCAGTGTTGTCGTGCTTTGTGTGACAATTTCTATCACGGATCAGGGTTCACATAACATTATAGACCTTGGATCGAAACGATGAGGTATAAAATTCATACTCAGCTGGTAAGATACCAGATGTGCATTTTAGGTGAAACCCACCTTGTAATCTTAGTCGTCGAATGACCACAATGAAGTAAACAACCTAAGTTGTTGATAACGGGCTAAAACCAAGAAACTTTACATTATTTCTGATTTGGTTATTCATTCTTAATGAAAGTTCAACAATGATTTTGTTTTGTTTTTTTGTTTTTGTTTTTAAATACATAATTGATTTTAAAAATTGAATTTAGCTGGTCACTTATAAAAGTCAACACAAAATATGTATTTAATATCAATTAATTTTACTAACTAAATTTAATTTCTTTTGTACATACAACATCAGGTATGTATCTCCATCACTATAAAATTAATCTGAAATCTATATGCATATTTTGACTATTACACAGAAAAAAAATATGGCTTAAAGCAACCACCGAGATACTAACTTTTAAATGAACAATAAAGTTAATTTCTTTGTAGCATCTTATTATGTGCACAAATGTTACGCGTTAAGATCCATTATTTCTTCAACTTTTTGAAAATTTTTGTAATCAATTTTGTGTCAACACATTAATATTAATATTAAAATTCAATTTGAATATAAAAATAAGTGCATGCATAATTTGTCAGCAATAATTTAGTCATGATGCACAACATACTGACTCCTGTCAACTGAAATATTCACAGATTACGTTTTGTCCACGAGATGGTAAATTATCAGGAGTTGGTACGTGTCTCAGTGCATGGCATCTTTTTGCTTTGTTTTTACATACATTGATATCAATTATGGAGAAATATCTTAATTAGTAGGTTTAACACACACACACAAGCTCTCTCTCTCTCTCTCTCTCTCTCTCTCTATATATATATATATATATATATATATATATATATATATATATATATGTATGTATGTATGTATGTATATGTATATGACGAATCAGGTGCGGATTTTTCCTTATGTGAAAAATAGGGATCTCATCCATTGATTCAGTGTAGATCAAAGGTCCAGAATGAAAATATATTTTTTAAAAATGTGGTGACAATTTGGTAAATTTTGTATGTAAGTGCATATTTTTGTGTTTGGGTGCATTGGATTTTGCTTTCGAGTGCACATTGTTGTGCATTTCAGAACACATTTTTAACAGGTTGGTTCAACACACCCATTGCTAAGTGCATATTTTTGTTATCTCCATCACTATAAAATTAATCTGAAATCTATATGCATATTTTGACTATTACACAGAAAAAAAATATGGCTTAAAGCAACCACCGAGATACTAACTTTTAAATGAACAATAAAGTTAATTTCTTTGTAGCATCTTATTATGTGCACAAATGTTACGCGTTAAGATCCATTATTTCTTCAACTTTTTGAAAATTTTTGTAATCAATTTTGTGTCAACACATTAATATTAATATTAAAATTCAATTTGAATATAAAAATAAGTGCATGCATAATTTGTCAGCAATAATTTAGTCATGATGCACAACATACTGACTCCTGTCAACTGAAATATTCACAGATTACGTTTTGTCCACGAGATGGTAAATTATCAGGAGTTGGTACGTGTCTCAGTGCATGGCATCTTTTTGCTTTGTTTTTACATACATTGATATCAATTATGGAGAAATATCTTAATTAGTAGGTTTAACACACACACACAAGCTCTCTCTCTCTCTCTCTCTCTCTCTCTCTATATATATATATATATATATATATATATATATATATATATATATATNATATAATATATAGCTTAGACTCTGATGTGAGAAAGACCTCGCGTGTAAAAGTGAAGAGAAATATGAGCCTTTGATATGTTCATATCAACGACTCTAAAACAAAAAAATAATAGCGCTTCTAATCTACACGACACCATCTTCTCCAGTAAACATCTCTGATCTACTGTCTTTGTATTATGTTCAAATCATGGAAGACACAAAATTGTCTTCTGGAAGGCACAATAGTGCACATTGGAAAGCACAACATGTGCTCTAGAAGGCTCAAACTTCAAGCCAAACAATATACACTTTGAAGGCACACCAATGTGCTCTGCAAGGCACAAAATGTTCATTAATCTTTCACGAGGTTATAAACTCGTTTCCTTCCCACTTTCACGAGACTTAGCAACCGGTCTATTGAGACTACTAACCAGCCTATTAACATTGTGCACAAGATACAACAATATAATGTGCAATTGTGCACTACAAGTCACAACAATATGCACTCGAAAGCAAAAATAATACACCCAATTAAAGACAAAAATATGCACTTAGCAATGGGTGTGTTGAACCAACCTGTTAAAAATGTGTTCTGAAATGCACAACAATGTGCACTCGAAAGCAAAATCCAATGCACCCAAACACAAAAATATGCACTTACATACAAAATTTACCAAATTGTCACCACATTTTTAAAAAATATATTTTCATTCTGGACCTTTGATCTACACTGAATCAATGGATGAGATCCCTATTTTTTCACATAAGGAAAAATCCGCACCTGATTCGTCATATACATATACATACATACATACATACATATATATATATATATATATATATATATATATATATATATATATATAGAGAGAGAGAAGAGAGAGAGAGAGAGCTTTAATTGGGTGTATTATTTTTGCTTTCGAGTGCATATTGTTGTGACTTGTAGTGCACAATTGCACATTATATTGTTGTATCTTGTGCACAATGTTAATAGGCCTCGCTCTCTCTCTCTCTCTCTCTCTCTCTCTCTATATATATATATATATATATATATATATATATATATATATATATATGTATGTATGTATGTATGTATATGTATATGACGAATCAGGTGCGGATTTTTCCTTATGTGAAAAATAGGGATCTCATCCATTGATTCAGTGTAGATCAAAGGTCCAGAATGAAAATATATTTTTTAAAAATGTGGTGACAATTTGGTAAATTTTGTATGTAAGTGCATATTTTTGTGTTTGGGTGCATTGGATTTTGCTTTCGAGTGCACATTGTTGTGCATTTCAGAACACATTTTTAACAGGTTGGTTCAACACACCCATTGCTAAGTGCATATTTTTGTCTTTAATTGGGTGTATTATTTTTGCTTTCGAGTGCATATTGTTGTGACTTGTAGTGCACAATTGCACATTATATTGTTGTATCTTGTGCACAATGTTAATAGGCTGGTTTAGTAGTCTCAATAGACCGGTTGCTAAGTCTCGTGAAAGTGGGAAGGAAACGAGTTTATAACCTCGTGAAAGATTAATGAACATTTTGTGCCTTGCAGAGCACATTGGTGTGCCTTCAAAGTGTATATTGTTTTGGCTTGAAGTTTGAGCCTTCTAGAGCACATGTTGTGCTTTCCAATGTGCACTATTGTGCCTTCCAGAAGACAATTTTGTGTCTTCCATGATTTGAACATAATACAAAGACAGTAGATCAGAGATGTTTACTGGAGAAGATGGTGTCGTGTAGATTAGAAGCGCTATTATTTTTTTGTTTTAGAGTCGTTGATATGAACATATCAAAGGCTCATATTTCTCTTCACTTTTACACGCGAGGTCTTTCTCACATCAGAGTCTAAGCCTATATATTATATGCACATACATAGATTTATGGTGTTATGGTTATTACTTATTATGCCTTTTTGAGCCAATAGAATCAATTTACTAACTAAATTAATATCCAATGGTTCAAGGCTATAAGCTTTGGACTGACTTATATGCAATCCGATCAGGGTATTAGTTCTAGCTCCTTATTGAGATCACAAGAAGAAAAAATATAATAAATACTCCGTAGTTATTATCATATGCTCTAAGCCAAACAATTATAACTTTCTATAAGCTCTTGCTCCAAGATTATAACAAAATTTATAATGATGTATACTTACATTGTCATGATTGTACTGGGTTAGTTATACCTAGTAGCACCCATTAACCTGTATATATAGCCTCTCGTGCCTCAAACTTTCATTTTTCACCCGTCGAAATAAAATAGACAATTATCATCAATTTTATGGCAAGTTAGATTTTAGCAAAATGCTTAATTATATATGTACTCTTGTCATGATTGTAGCGAGTTAGTTACACCTAATAGAGTAATATCAACCATTAATAACTTGTATATATAGCCTCCAATCGACTCAAACTTCCATTTCCCACACTAATATATGTGTATATATCTTCAATAATTATCCAACCTGCATAGATTGTTTTGTTTGTTCTTTTATTATTATCTGAATTTATCCACACTCAACATTCAACCCAAATCACTTTGTATGATTGTTGAGATAGTTTTGGAGCCTTGGATGAATTAGATGAATTATATTAATAATACCAATGGTGTATATTATATTCTTAATTATATATATATATATATATATATATATATATATATATATATATATATATATAGTGATGAGACTCAAATTTAAATTTTTGTATACATAATTGTGGGTGTATTTTACTATGTAAGCTAGCAAAGGTACAAGCAAGCTAAGTGATGAGGTGTACGTAGCTAATTAGCTATGGATTGAACTAATCGAAGCGATAGGGTTTTCCTCATAATAATATAACATGTATATAATAATACAAACACGTATAGGTTGGCATGATATGGCATGCAAATGTAATGATCAAACCCTATATATGGCTGGCTGGCTGGCATGCATGCACTAGTACTGGAATTGAAGCAGCAGCTCTGCATCCATGCATGCAAGCAAGCAGCTACACCTATTCACTCTATCACTTATATTAACGTTTTCTCTCTTTACTTTTTTATACATTAAGTTTTTTAGGTTACGCCAGACTAGTCCTAAGTTCTCATAACTCCTACCCAGTGTCGGAGTTTGAACTCTGCAAGTTATGCAATATTTAATTTTTACCTAATGATTTAAAAAATAACAAATTTACAATTAATTTAAAAAGATTCTAAAGGGAGAAATGGTAAAAATGCAAAGTTATTGTATTTTATAGAGATCAGGGGTTCGAATATTGTCATTTAAAATAACTAACTTTTTTTTTAAAAATCATTTTGTCTTTCTCTTTGCGCACAACAACATTTTACCATATTATTATTATTATTATTATTAGAAAAAATTACAGTATTGGTTTTAAAGATTACGCATTGGGTAGGACCTCGTTTATTTACAAGAACGAGGCCACAAAAATCTAAACACCCGCCCTGCTCCTACCCAAGAGTAGCTACTGAGGGAGGTAAATTGCTATGTGAGTCACCCAAACAGCTTTCCAATCAGTCTATGTTGTTGACTCTGCACAAAAATGATTCATCTACACACTTCGTTGACTTTGGGCAGAAAGGATTCATCTACACACTTCTCCCAACATGGGAGTTCAGGGACCCAAACTCTAACTTGAAAGCCCTAACTACAAGATGTTGTTGGTGGGAGTCGAAACTCTACCCTCTAGCTGGAGTGCTGACTTTTGGTCTGGTGGTCGTGGTCAACTACTTGAACTAGCCTTGTTGGGCCTTTCTTGTATATGTTTTGGTATGGACTGAGCTTGATCAGGGATTCAGGCCGGGCAGGATAAATCACAGCAAAATACAAGCAAACAAACACGCACGTATATATATATAAATGTATGTATATATTATATATATTAAACGCTGGTGCATTCAGACGACAAATCGATGTTTCATTTGCTGTCACTGTTGTGGGTTTGAAAGGTAGCAATGCAAGCTAGCGTTGGAATTCTTGGACTTGGAGTCTTTTGTTTTTGGAGCTTGTCTTGTTTTTTGGTTACGTTGTTAGAGAGATGACCAGAATGGGGTTTTGCATTGTATGTAGGAGTTGAGGGTGGAGGTCCACTTTCACAGTGGCCAAAATTCTTTCTTTAATTTCTTTCTTTGTCTTTTTTCTCTCCAGTTCACTATAGCTGTACTGTGTGTATGTATATATTGATAGATATATATTATGGTGTGGTCTCATCACTTCCACATGTATAATCGTATATTTCAGATCATAATCCGGGCCCACCTTTCATGCTTCAGTGGCATGTTGCTTTTGAAGATTCAGAGCTTGGGACTGACCCCCCCCCCCCCCCCCCCCCCCCCCCCCCCCCCCCCCCCCCCCCCCCCCCCCCCCCCCCCCCCCCCCCCCCCCCCCCCCCCCCCCCCCCCCCCCCCCCCCCCCCCCCCCCCCCCCCCCCCCCCCCCCCCCCCCCCCCCCCCCCCC
>NC_044930.1:26283077-26285021 GCF_003576645.1 Ipomoea triloba | reverse complement strand
CCCCCCCCCCCCCCCCGCTCCCCTACCCCCTACTACCCCCTCTCTAGTTATGGAGGCTTCTGTATGGGGAAGAGATAGGAACAAGTCTTGCTAGCTAGCTATGGCCACCTTCCTACCTAACATTCCATCTAGGGATTTGAGTTATTACTAACTCAGCTTGATAATGATTTAATCCCAACTTAGCTCGAGAATCATGCCTATTTCAGAGCGAGTTGTAACGGTTATCAAGTTTTGAAAGTGTTTGTACACGTACAATACTTACAATATTTTGAAAATGATTTAATCCCAACTTAGCTTGAAAGTCCCGCCTACCTTAAAGTTTTGGTGGAGGCTGGAACGGTTTATAGGTTTCGAAAGTATTTGTACATTGATACCTAAGCTACTACTTACAATAGCCAAGTAGAGCTCTTAACTGTTTTGAGAATCAGTTTTCAAAAAAAAAAAAATTGTTTTGAGAATCACAATGTAAAACAACGTTGAATTGATCGGTACAAAATGTTACAATGTTATATACTTATTAAAAGTGTTGTTGTTAATGTATTTTGTATTATTTATTGATACTATTAGGTTATGCTTATTATATTTTTCTAACAAAGTACATGATAAACATACCCATATAGTATCATAACTATGCATTTTAGCAATATTTATATTATTTTGAAGGATAAAATATATATTATTCCTACCTAATAATAATAATAATTAGGTAGGAAATAATATATATTATTATTTCCTATCTAAATATCATTTAGGCAATTTTATATATTTTATATCCCTCAAAATAATATAACTATTGTCAAAATTTTCATAGTTATGATCCACGAACATTGGGTGTTTGGGTTTGGATATACCTTATTGTAAGTAGTAAAACTGTACTATTTGGTGTTGAATCAAAATATTAGATTTACTTGGTTTATTTTCTTATGTGTCTGAGACCGGTTTATGGGGTTTAGGATATACCATACTGCGATAAAACTGTGAAAGGAAATCTTGGTTGTCAATATATATAATTAGCATTTGGCAATATAATGTACTTTTTCATCATCAGCTTCTTTTCTGCGGCATTACTTTCTTGTTTTCCCTTTCTCCAGAAATGGGTAGCTTTTGTGCTTTTTAGTTGAACCTTGGTGAATGCAAGTCTATGGATGGAGAAGAATAAAAAGCTGCTCACAAGATCTAGCACTGAAAATAAGAGAGGGTACAACCATGCATGCATATATGTCAACTACTCCATCCATTTTGCAATATAAATTTAAATAAGCCCGGCCACGTACCTACAACTTTACAACATATATATACACATTTACTAATGAGATCGATAATAAAAGTTTAGGTTCACCAATATTATAATTTTTATTGGAGTTAATTTCATTTTTGGTCCTAGATTTATATGTGGCAATCCACTTTTGGTCCTAGTATTATTGTGGTATGACCATTTTTGGTCATTTATCAACAAATCAGTTTAAATATCGTTAAATACAAGGCCATTTCGGTATTCAATTATGAATGTTTTCAAAAAAAAAACATAAAAAATATAGTCCTTCAACATACTTTGTATCAAAAGATTGAAATGTCTTTATATTTAATGATATTTCAACAATTTTGTTGCTGGAGGACTAAAATTGATCATGTCACTATAATACTAGGGCCAAATGAGGATGTTCTAATAAAAAAAAGGACTAAAAGTGGATTGTCACTTATAAATCTAGGACTAAAAATGGAATTAACTCTTTTTATTGTAATATAAAAGGATTGAATAACTGAAGTTCTCACTTGCCCTATAGTCTTAGCTTCTTTGGTGAAATAATTTACGTGTTTCTAAAATATTTATAATCAGGTGTTAACAATAGAGTCAATTTTATATATATTTTCTTTTATACGGTAGATTTAGCTTCAGATCCAACAACCTTCTTACTCCTCCCCCCCCCCCCCCCCCCCCCCCCC